>NW_027489566.1:0-35201 GCF_050948215.1 Halictus rubicundus
TCCTCTATCCTATCCTTTTCTCTATCCTATCCTCTATCCTATCCTTTCCTCTATCCCATCCTGTATCCAATCCTATCCTTTATCCTTTCCTGCCCTCTATCCTATCTTATCACCTATCCTATCCTATCATCTATCCTATCCTATCCTCTATCGTATGCTCTATCCTATCCTATCAACTATCCTATCCTATCCTCTATCATATCCTATCCTCTATCCAATCCTATCCTCTATCCTAACCTATCCTCTATCCTATACTATCCTCTATCCAATCTTATCCTCTATCCTATCCGATCCTCTATCCAATCCTCTCCTCTATCCTATCCTATCCTCTATCCTATCCTATCCTCTATCCTATCGTATCCTCTATCCTATCATATCCTCTATCCTATCCTATCCTCTATCGTATGCTCTATCCTATCCTATCAACTATCATATCCTATCCTCTATCATATCCTATCCTCTATCCAATCCTATCCTCTATCCTATCCTATCCTCTATCCTATACTATCCTCTATCCAATCTTATCCTCTATCCAATCTTATCCTCTATCCTATCCGATCCTCTATCCAATCCTCTCCTCTATCCTATCCTATAATCTATCCTATCCCATCATCAATCCTATCCTTTCGTCTATACTATCCTCTATCCTATCCTATCCTCTTACTTATCCTATCCTCTATCCTATCCTATCCTCTATCCTATCCGATCCTCTATCCTATCCTATCCTCTATCCTATCCTATCCTCTATCCTATCCTATCCTCTATCCTATCCTATCCTCTCTCCTATCCGATCCCCTATCCTATCCTATCCTCTATCCTATCCTATCCTCTTTCCTATCCTATGCTCTATCCAATCTTATCCTCTGTCCTATCCTATCCTCTATCCTATACTATCGTCTATGCTATCCTATCCTCTATCCTATCCTATGCTCTTACTAACCCTATCCTCTATTATATCCTATCCTCTATCCTATCCTATCCTCTATCCTATCCTATCTTCTATCCTATCCTATCCTCTATCCTAACCTATCCTCTATCCTATCCTATCCTCTATCCTATCCTATCCTCTATTCTATCCTATCCTCTATCGTATCCTATAATCTATCCAATCTTATCCTCTATCCTATCCTATCCTCTATCCTATCCTATTCTCTATCATATCCTATCCTCTATCCTATCCCATCCTCAATCCTATCCTTTCGTCTATCCTATCCTCTATCCTATCCTATCCTCTTACTTATCCTATCCTCTATCCTATCCAATCCCCTATCCTATCCTCTATCCTATTCTATCCTCTACCCTATAATACCATGTATCCTATCCTATTCTCTATCCTATCCTATCCTCTATCGTATGCTCTATCCTATCCTATCAACTATCCTATCCTATCCTCTATCCTATCCTATCAACTATCCTATCCTATCCTCTATCCTATCCTATCCCATCCTATCCTCTATCCTATCCTATACTCTATCGTATCCTATCCTGTATCGTATCCTATACTCTATCCTATCCTATCCTCTATCGTATCCTATCCTCTATCCTATCCTGTCCTCTATCTTATCCTATCCTCTATCCTATCTTATCCTCTATCCAATCCTAACCTCTATCCTATCCTTTCCTCTATCCTATCCTATCCTCTATCCTATCCTATCCTCTTACTTATCCTATCCTCTATCCTATCCTATCCTCTATCCTATCCTATCTTCTATCCAATCCTATCCTCTATCCTATCCTATCCTCTATCCTATCCCATCATCAATCCTACACTTTCGTCTATACTATCCTGTATCCTATCCTATCCTCTTACTTATCCTATCCTCTATCCTATCCTATCCTCTATCCTACCCGATCCTCTATCCTATCCTATCCTCTATCGTATCCTATCCTCTATCGTATCCTTTTTTCTATAATATCGTATGTTCTATCGTATCCCATCCTCTATCCTATCCTTTCCTCTATCCTATCCTCTATCCTATCCTTTCCTCTATCCCATCCTCTATCCAATCCTATCCTTTATCCTATCCTGTCCTCTATCCTATCTTATCACCTATCCTATCCTATCGTCTACCCTATCCTATCCTCTATCGTATCCTATCCTCTATCCTATCCTATCCTCTATCCAATCTTATCCTCTGTCCTATCCTATCCTGTATCCTATCCTATCCTCTATGCTATCCTATCCTCTATCCTATCCTATGCTCTTACTAATCCTATCCTCCATTATATCCTATCCTCTATCCTATCCTCTCCTCTATCCTATCCTATCCTCTATTATATCCTATCCTCTATCCTATCATATCCTCTATCCTATCCTATCCTCTATCCTATCCTGTCCTCTATCTTATCCTATCCTCTATCCAATCCTATCCTCTATCCTATCCTATCCTCTATCCTATCCCATCATCAATCCTATCCTTTCGTCTATACTATCCTCTAACCTATCCTATCCTCTTACTTATCCTATCCTCTATCCTATCCTATCCTCTATCCTATCCGATCCTCTATCCTATCCCATCCTCAATCCTATCCTTTCCGCTATCCTATCCTCTTACTTATCCTATCCTCTACCCTATCCTCTATCCTATCCTATGCTCTTACTAACCCTATCCTCTATTATATCCTATCCTCTATCCTATCCTATTCTCTATCATATCCTATCCTCTATCCTATCCCATCCTCAATCCTATCCTTTCGTCTATCCTATCCTCTATCCTATCCTATCCTCTTACCTATCCTATCCTCTATCCTATCCAATCCCCTATCCTATCCTCTATACTATTCTATCCTCTACCCTATAATACCATGTAACCTATCCTATTCTCTATCCTATCCTATCCTCTATCGTATGCTCTATCCTATCCTATCAACTATCCTATCCTATCCTCTATCCTATCCTATCAACTATCCTATCCTATCCTCTATCCTATCCTATCCCATCCTATCCTCTATCCTATCCTATACTCTATCCTATCCTATCCCATCCTATCCTCTATCCTATCCTATACTCTATCGTATCCTTTCTTCTATAATATCGTATGTTCTATCGTATCCTATAGTCTATCCTATCCTATCCTCTATCGTATCCTATCCTCTATCCTATCCTGTCCTCTATCTTATCCTATCCTCTATCCTATCTTATCCTCTATCCAATCCTACCCTCTATCCTATCCTATCATCTATCCTATCCTATCCTCTATCCTATCCTATCCTCTATCCTATCCTATCCTCTATCCAATCTTATCCTCTGTCCTATCCTATCCTCTATCCTATCCTATCCTCTATCCTATCCTATCCTCTATCCTATCCTATCCTCTTACTTATCCTATCCTCTATCCTATCCTATCCTCTATCGTATCCTATCCTCTATCCTATCCTGTCCTCTATCTTATCCTATCCTCTATCCTATCTTATCCTCTATCCAATCCTACCCTCTATCCTATCCTATCATCTATCCTATCCTATCCTCTATCCTATCCTATCCTCTATCCAATCTTATCCTCTGTCCTATCCTATCCTCTATCCTATCCTATCCTCTATCCTATCCTATCCTCTATCCTATCCTATCCTCTTACTTATCCTATCCTCTATCCTATCCTATCCTCTATCCTATCCTATCCTCTATCCAATCCTATCCTCTATCATATCCTATCCTCTATCCTATCCCATCATCAATCCTATACTTTCGTCTATACTATCCTGTATCCTATCCTATCCTCTTACTTATCCTATCCTCTATCCTATCCTATCCTCTATCCTATCCGATCCTCTATCCTATCCTATCCTCTATCCTAGGCAATCCCATATCCTATCCTCTATCCTATCCTATCCTCTATCGTATCCTTTCTTCTATAATATCGTATGTTCTATCGTATCCTATCCTCTATCCTATCCTTTTCTCTATCCTATCCTCTATCCTATCCTTTCCTCTATCCCATCCTGTATCCAATCCTATCCTTTATCCTTTCCTGCCCTCTATCCTATCTTATCACCTATCCTATCCTATCATCTATCCTATCCTATCCTCTATCGTATGCTCTATCCTATCCTATCAACTATCCTATCCTATCCTCTATCATATCCTATCCTCTATCCAATCCTATCCTCTATCCTAACCTATCCTCTATCCTATACTATCCTCTATCCAATCTTATCCTCTATCCTATCCGATCCTCTATCCAATCCTCTCCTCTATCCTATCCTATCCTCTATCCTATCCTATCCTCTATCCTATCGTATCCTCTATCCTATCATATCCTCTATCCTATCCTATCCTCTATCGTATGCTCTATCCTATCCTATCAACTATCATATCCTATCCTCTATCATATCCTATCCTCTATCCAATCCTATCCTCTATCCTATCCTATCCTCTATCCTATACTATCCTCTATCCAATCTTATCCTCTATCCAATCTTATCCTCTATCCTATCCGATCCTCTATCCAATCCTCTCCTCTATCCTATCCTATAATCTATCCTATCCCATCATCAATCCTATCCTTTCGTCTATACTATCCTCTATCCTATCCTATCCTCTTACTTATCCTATCCTCTATCCTATCCTATCCTCTATCCTATCCGATCCTCTATCCTATCCTATCCTCTATCCTATCCTATCCTCTATCCTATCCTATCCTCTATCCTATCCTATCCTCTCTCCTATCCGATCCCCTATCCTATCCTATCCTCTATCCTATCCTATCCTCTTTCCTATCCTATGCTCTATCCAATCTTATCCTCTGTCCTATCCTATCCTCTATCCTATACTATCGTCTATGCTATCCTATCCTCTATCCTATCCTATGCTCTTACTAACCCTATCCTCTATTATATCCTATCCTCTATCCTATCCTATCCTCTATCCTATCCTATCTTCTATCCTATCCTATCCTCTATCCTAACCTATCCTCTATCCTATCCTATCCTCTATCCTATCCTATCCTCTATTCTATCCTATCCTCTATCGTATCCTATAATCTATCCAATCTTATCCTCTATCCTATCCTATCCTCTATCCTATCCTATTCTCTATCATATCCTATCCTCTATCCTATCCCATCCTCAATCCTATCCTTTCGTCTATCCTATCCTCTATCCTATCCTATCCTCTTACTTATCCTATCCTCTATCCTATCCAATCCCCTATCCTATCCTCTATCCTATTCTATCCTCTACCCTATAATACCATGTATCCTATCCTATTCTCTATCCTATCCTATCCTCTATCGTATGCTCTATCCTATCCTATCAACTATCCTATCCTATCCTCTATCCTATCCTATCAACTATCCTATCCTATCCTCTATCCTATCCTATCCCATCCTATCCTCTATCCTATCCTATACTCTATCGTATCCTATCCTGTATCGTATCCTATACTCTATCCTATCCTATCCTCTATCGTATCCTATCCTCTATCCTATCCTGTCCTCTATCTTATCCTATCCTCTATCCTATCTTATCCTCTATCCAATCCTAACCTCTATCCTATCCTTTCCTCTATCCTATCCTATCCTCTATCCTATCCTATCCTCTTACTTATCCTATCCTCTATCCTATCCTATCCTCTATCCTATCCTATCTTCTATCCAATCCTATCCTCTATCCTATCCTATCCTCTATCCTATCCCATCATCAATCCTACACTTTCGTCTATACTATCCTGTATCCTATCCTATCCTCTTACTTATCCTATCCTCTATCCTATCCTATCCTCTATCCTACCCGATCCTCTATCCTATCCTATCCTCTATCGTATCCTATCCTCTATCGTATCCTTTTTTCTATAATATCGTATGTTCTATCGTATCCCATCCTCTATCCTATCCTTTCCTCTATCCTATCCTCTATCCTATCCTTTCCTCTATCCCATCCTCTATCCAATCCTATCCTTTATCCTATCCTGTCCTCTATCCTATCTTATCACCTATCCTATCCTATCGTCTACCCTATCCTATCCTCTATCGTATCCTATCCTCTATCCTATCCTATCCTCTATCCAATCTTATCCTCTGTCCTATCCTATCCTGTATCCTATCCTATCCTCTATGCTATCCTATCCTCTATCCTATCCTATGCTCTTACTAATCCTATCCTCCATTATATCCTATCCTCTATCCTATCCTCTCCTCTATCCTATCCTATCCTCTATTATATCCTATCCTCTATCCTATCATATCCTCTATCCTATCCTATCCTCTATCGTATCCTATCCTCTATCCTATCCTGTCCTCTATCTTATCCTATCCTCTATCCAATCCTATCCTCTATCCTATCCTATCCTCTATCCTATCCCATCATCAATCCTATCCTTTCGTCTATACTATCCTCTAACCTATCCTATCCTCTTACTTATCCTATCCTCTATCCTATCCTATCCTCTATCCTATCCGATCCTCTATCCTATCCCATCCTCAATCCTATCCTTTCCGCTATCCTATCCTCTTACTTATCCTATCCTCTACCCTATCCTCTATCCTATCCTATGCTCTTACTAACCCTATCCTCTATTATATCCTATCCTCTATCCTATCCTATTCTCTATCATATCCTATCCTCTATCCTATCCCATCCTCAATCCTATCCTTTCGTCTATCCTATCCTCTATCCTATCCTATCCTCTTACCTATCCTATCCTCTATCCTATCCAATCCCCTATCCTATCCTCTATACTATTCTATCCTCTACCCTATAATACCATGTAACCTATCCTATTCTCTATCCTATCCTATCCTCTATCGTATGCTCTATCCTATCCTATCAACTATCCTATCCTATCCTCTATCCTATCCTATCAACTATCCTATCCTATCCTCTATCCTATCCTATCCCATCCTATCCTCTATCCTATCCTATACTCTATCCTATCCTATCCCATCCTATCCTCTATCCTATCCTATACTCTATCGTATCCTTTCTTCTATAATATCGTATGTTCTATCGTATCCTATAGTCTATCCTATCCTATCCTCTATCGTATCCTATCCTCTATCCTATCCTGTCCTCTATCTTATCCTATCCTCTATCCTATCTTATCCTCTATCCAATCCTACCCTCTATCCTATCCTATCATCTATCCTATCCTATCCTCTATCCTATCCTATCCTCTATCCTATCCTATCCTCTATCCAATCTTATCCTCTGTCCTATCCTATCCTCTATCCTATCCTATCCTCTATCCTATCCTATCCTCTATCCTATCCTATCCTCTTACTTATCCTATCCTCTATCCTATCCTATCCTCTATCCTATCCTATCCTCTATCCAATCCTATCCTCTATCATATCCTATCCTCTATCCTATCCCATCATCAATCCTATACTTTCGTCTATACTATCCTGTATCCTATCCTATCCTCTTACTTATCCTATCCTCTATCCTATCCTATCCTCTATCCTATCCGATCCTCTATCCTATCCTATCCTCTATCCTAGGCAATCCCATATCCTATCCTCTATCCTATCCTATCCTCTATCGTATCCTTTCTTCTATAATATCGTATGTTCTATCGTATCCTATCCTCTATCCTATCCTTTTCTCTATCCTATCCTCTATCCTATCCTTTCCTCTATCCCATCCTGTATCCAATCCTATCCTTTATCCTTTCCTGCCCTCTATCCTATCTTATCACCTATCCTATCCTATCATCTATCCTATCCTATCCTCTATCGTATGCTCTATCCTACCCTATCAACTATCCTATCCTATCCTCTATCATATCCTATCCTCTATCCAATCCTATCCTCTATCCTAACCTATCCTCTATCCTATACTATCCTCTATCCAATCTTATCCTCTATCCTATCCGATCCTCTATCCAATCCTCTCCTCTATCCTATCCTATCCTCTATCCTATCCTATCCTCTATCCTATCGTATCCTCTATCCTATCATATCCTCTATCCTATCCTATCCTCTATCGTATGCTCTATCCTATCCTATCAACTATCATATCCTATCCTCTATCATATCCTATCCTCTATCCAATCCTATCCTCTATCCTATCCTATCCTCTATCCTATACTATCCTCTATCCAATCTTATCCTCTATCCAATCTTATCCTCTATCCTATCCGATCCTCTATCCAATCCTCTCCTCTATCCTATCCTATAATCTATCCTATCCCATCATCAATCCTATCCTTTCGTCTATACTATCCTCTATCCTATCCTATCCACTTACTTATCCTATCCTCTATCCTATACTATCCTCTATCCAATCTTATCCTCTATCCTATCCTATCCTCTATCCTATCCGATCCTCTATCCTATCCTATCCTCTATCCTATCCTATCCTCTATCCTATCCTATCCTCTATTCTATCCTATCCTCTATCGTATCCTATAATCTATCCAATCTTATCCTCTATCCTATCCTATCCTCTATCCTATCCTATTCTCTATCATATCCTATCCTCTATCCTATCCCATCCTCAATCCTATCCTTTCGTCTATCCTATCCTCTATCCTATCCTATCCTCTTACTTATCCTATCCTCTATCCTATCCAATCCCCTATCCTATCCTCTATCCTATTCTATCCTCTACCCTATAATACCATGTATCCTATCCTATTCTCTATCCTATCCTATCCTCTATCGTATGCTCTATCCTATCCTATCAACTATCCTATCCTATCCTCTATCCTATCCTATCAACTATCCTATCCTATCCTCTATCCTATCCTATCCCATCCTATCCTCTATCCTATCCTATACTCTATCGTATCCTATCCTGTATCGTATCCTATACTCTATCCTATCCTATCCTCTATCGTATCCTATCCTCTATCCTATCCTGTCCTCTATCTTATCCTATCCTCTATCCTATCTTATCCTCTATCCAATCCTAACCTCTATCCTATCCTTTCCTCTATCCTATCCTATCCTCTATCCTATCCTATCAACTATCCTATCCTATCCTCTATCCTATCCTATCCTCTAGCCTATACTATCCTCTATCCCATCCTATCCTCGTTCCTATCCCATCTTCAATCCTATCCGTTCCTCTATCCTATCCTCTTACTTATCCTATCCTCTATCCTAGGCAATCCCATTTCCTATCCTCTATCGTATCCTTTTTTCTATAATATCGTATGTTCTATCGTATCCTATCCTCTATCCTATCCTTTCCTCTATCCTATCCTCTATCCTATCCTTTCCTCTATCCCATCCTCTATCCAATCCTATCCTTTATCCTATCCTGCCCTCTATCCTATCTTATCACCTATCCTATCCTATCATCTATCCTATCCTATCCTCTATCCTATCCTATCCTCTATCCTATCCTATCCTCTATCCAATCTTATCCTCTGTCCTATCCTATCCTCTATCCTATCCTATCCTCTATGCTATCCTATCCTCTATCCTATCCTATGCTCTTACTAATCCTATCCTCCATTATATCCTATCCTCTATCCAATCCTATCCTCTATCCTATCCTATCCTCTATCCTATACTATCCTCTATCCAATCTTATCCTCTATCCTATCCGATCCTCTATCCAATCCTCTCCTCTATCCTATCCTATCCTCTATCCTATCCCATCATCAATCCTATCCTTTCGTCTATACTATCCTCTATCCTATCCTATCCCCTATCCTATCCCATCATCAATCCTATCCTTTCGTCTATACTATCCTCTATCCTATCCTATCCTCTTACTTATCCTATCCTCTATCCTATCCGATCCTCTATCCTATCCTATCCTCTATCGTATCCTTTTTTCTGTAATATCGTATGTTCTATCGTATCCTATCCTCTATCCTATCCTCTATCCTATCCTTTCCTCTATCCCATCCTCTATCCAATCCTATCCTTTATCCTATCCTGTCCTCTATCCTATCTTATCACCTATCCTATCCTATCATCTATCCTATCCTATCCTCTATCCTATCCTATTCTCTATCCTATCCTATCCTCTATCCAATCTTATCCTCTGTCCTATCCTATCCTGTATCCTCTCCTATCCTCTATGCTATCCTATCCTCTATCCTATCCTATGCTCTTACTAATCCTATCCTCCATTATATCCTATCCTCTATCCTATCCTCTCCTCTATCCTATCCTATCCTCTATCCTATCCTATCCTCTATCCTATCATATCCTCTATCCTATCCTATCCTCTATCCTATCCTCTCCTCTATCGTATGCTCTATCCTATCCTATCAACTATCCTATCCTATCCTCTATCATATCCTATCCTCTATCCAATCCTATCCTCTATCGTATGCTCTATCCTATCCTATCAACTATCTTATCCTATCCTCTATCCTATCCTATCAACTATCCTAACCTATCCTCTATCGTATGCTCTATCCTATCCTATCAACTATCCTATCCTATCCTCTATCCTATCCTATCAACTATCCTAACCTATCCTCTATCCTATCCTATCCTATCCTATCCTCTATCCTATCCTATACTCTATCCTATCCTATCCTCTATCGTATCCTATCCTTTATCCTATCCTGTCCTCTATCTTATCCTATCCTCTATCCTATCTTATCCTCTATCCAATCCTATCCTCTATCCTATCCTTTCCTCTATCCTTTCCTATCCTCTATCCTATCATATCCTCTTACTTATCCTATCCTCTATCCTATCCTATCCTCTATCCTATCCTATCCTCTATCCAAACCTATCCTCTATCCTATCCTATCCTCTATCCTATCCCATCATCAATCCTATCCTTTCGTCTATACTATCCTCTATCCTATCCTATCCTCTTACTTATCCTATCCTCTATCCTATCCTATCCTCTATCCTATCCGATCCTCTATCCTATCCTATCCTCTATCGTATCCTTTTTTCTATAATATCGTATGTTCTATCGTATCCTATCCTCTATCCTATCCGATCCTCTATCCTATCCCATCCTCAATCCTATCCTTTCCGCTATCCTATCCTCTTACTTATCCTATCCTCTACCCTATCCTCTATCCTATCCTATGCTCTTACTAACCCTATCCTCTATTATATCCTATCCTCTATCCTATCCTATTCTCTATCATATCCTATCCTCTATCCTATCCCATTCTCAATCCTATCCTTTCGTCTATCCTATCCTCTATCCTATCCTATCCTCTTACCTATCCTATCCTCTATCCTATCCAATCCCCTATCCTATCCTCTATACTATTCTATCCTCTACCCTATAATACCATGTAACCTATCCTATTCTCTATCCTATCCTATCCTCTATCGTATGCTCTATCCTATCCTATCAACTATCCTATCCTATCCTCTATCCTATCCTATCAACTATCCTATCCTATCCTCTATCCTATCCTATCCCATCCTATCCTCTATCCTATCCTATACTCTATCCTATCCTATCCCATCCTATCCTCTATCCTATCCTATACTCTATCGTATCCTTTCTTCTATAATATCGTATGTTCTATCGTATCCTATAGTCTATCCTATCCTATCCTCTATCGTATCCTATCCTCTATCCTATCCTGTCCTCTATCTTATCCTATCCTCTATCCTATCTTATCCTCTATCCAATCCTACCCTCTATCCTATCCTATCATCTATCCTATCCTATCCTCTATCCTATCCTATCCTCTATCCTATCCTATCCTCTATCCAATCTTATCCTCTGTCCTATCCTATCCTCTATCCTATCCTATCCTCTATCCTATCCTATCCTCTATCCTATCCTATCCTCTTACGTATCCTATCCTCTATCCTATCCTATCCTCTATCCTATCCTATCCTCTATCCAATCCTATCCTCTATCATATCCTATCCTCTATCCTATCCCATCATCAATCCTATACTTTCGTCTATACTATCCTGTATCCTATCCTATCCTCTTACTTATCCTATCCTCTATCCTATCCTATCCTCTATCCTATCCGATCCTCTATCCTATCCTATCCTCTATCCTAGGCAATCCCATATCCTATCCTCTATCCTATCCTATCCTCTATCGTATCCTTTCTTCTATAATATCGTATGTTCTATCGTATCCTATCCTCTATCCTATCCTTTTCTCTATCCTATCCTCTATCCTATCCTTTCCTCTATCCCATCCTGTATCCAATCCTATCCTTTATCCTTTCCTGCCCTCTATCCTATCTTATCACCTATCCTATCCTATCATCTATCCTATCCTATCCTCTATCGTATGCTCTATCCTACCCTATCAACTATCCTATCCTATCCTCTATCATATCCTATCCTCTATCCAATCCTATCCTCTATCCTAACCTATCCTCTATCCTATACTATCCTCTATCCAATCTTATCCTCTATCCTATCCGATCCTCTATCCAATCCTCTCCACTATCCTATCCTATCCTCTATCCTATCCTATCCTCTATCCTATCGTATCCTCTATCCTATCATATCCTCTATCCTATCCTATCCTCTATCGTATGACCTATCCTATCCTATCAACTATCATATCCTATCCTCTATCATATCCTATCCTCTATCCAATCCTATCCTCTATCCTATCCTATCCTCTATCCTATACTATCCTCTATCCAATCTTATCCTCTATCCAATCTTATCCTCTATCCTATCCGATCCTCTATCCAATCCTCTCCTCTATCCTATCCTATAATCTATCCTATCCCATCATCAATCCTATCCTTTCGTCTATACTATCCTCTATCCTATCCTATCCACTTACTTATCCTATCCTCTATCCTATCCTATCCTCTATCCTATCCGATCCTCTATCCTATCCTATCCTCTATCCTATCCTATCCTCTATCCTATCCTATCCTCTATCCTATCCTATCCTCTCTCCTATCCGATCCCCTATCCTATCCTATCCTCTATCCTATCCTATCCTCTTTCCTATCCTATGCTCTATCCAATCTTATCCTCTGTCCTATCCTATCCTCTATCCTATACTATCGTCTATGCTATCCTATCCTCTATCCTATCCTATGCTCTTACTAACCATATCCTCTATTATATCCTATCCTCTATCCTATCCTATCCTCTATCCTATCCTATCTTCTATCCTATCCTATCCTCTATCCTAACCTATCCTCTATCCTATCCTATCCTCTATCCTATCCTATCCTCTATTCTATCCTATCCTCTATCGTATCCTATAATCTATCCAATCTTATCCTCTATCCTATCCTATCCTCTATCCTATCCTATTCTCTATCATATCCTATCCTCTATCCTATCCCATCCTCAATCCTATCCTTTCGTCTATCCTATCCTCTATCCTATCCTATCCTCTTACTTATCCTATCCTCTATCCTATCCAATCCCCTATCCTATCCTCTATCCTATTCTATCCTCTACCCTATAATACCATGTATCCTATCCTATTCTCTATCCTATCCTATCCTCTATCGTATGCTCTATCCTATCCTATCAACTATCCTATCCTATCCTCTATCCTATCCTATCAACTATCCTATCCTATCCTCTATCCTATCCTATCCCATCCTATCCTCTATCCTATCCTATACTCTATCGTATCCTATCCTGTATCGTATCCTATACTCTATCCTATCCTATCCTCTATCGTATCCTATCCTCTATCCTATCCTGTCCTCTATCTTATCCTATCCTCTATCCTATCTTATCCTCTATCCAATCCTAACCTCTATCCTATCCTTTCCTCTATCCTATCCTATCCTCTATCCTATCCTATCCTCTTACTTATCCTATCCTCTATCCTATCCTATCCTCTATCCTATCCTATCTTCTATCCAATCCTATCCTCTATCCTATCCTATCCTCTATCCTATCCCATCATCAATCCTACACTTTCGTCTATACTATCCTGTATCCTATCCTATCCTCTTACTTATCCTATCCTCTATCCTATCCTATCCTCTATCCTACCCGATCCTCTATCCTATCCTATCCTCTATCGTATCCTATCCTCTATCGTATCCTTTTTTCTATAATATCGTATGTTCTATCGTATCCCATCCTCTATCCTATCCTTTCCTCTATCCTATCCTCTATCCTATCCTTTCCTCTATCCCATCCTCTATCCAATCCTATCCTTTATCCTATCCTGTCCTCTATCCTATCTTATCACCTATCCTATCCTATCGTCTATCCTATCCTATCCTCTATCGTATCCTATCCTCTATCCTATCCTATCCTCTATCCAATCTTATCCTCTGTCCTATCCTATCCTGTATCCTATCCTATCCTCTATGCTATCCTATCCTCTATCCTATCCTCTCCTCTATCCTATCCTATCCTCTATTATATCCTATCCTCTATCCTATCATATCCTCTATCCTATCCTATCCTCTATCGTATCCTATCCTCTATCCTATCCTGTCCTCTATCTTATCCTATCCTCTATCCAATCCTATCCTCTATCCTATCCTATCCTCTATCCTATCCCATCATCAATCCTATCCTTTCGTCTATACTATCCTCTAACCTATCCTATCCTCTTACTTATCCTATCCTCTATCCTATCCTATCCTCTATCCTATCCGATCCTCTATCCTATCCTATCCTCTATCCTAGGCAATCCCATATCCTATCCTCTATAATATCCTATCCTCTATCGTATCCTTTTTCTATAATATCGTATGTTCTATCGTATCCTATCCTCTATCCTATCCTTTCCTCTATCCTATCCTCTATCCTATCCTTTCCTCTATCCTATCCTCTATCCAATCCTATCCTCTATCCTATCTTATCACCTATCCTATCCTATTCTCTATCATATCCTATCCTCTATCCTATCCCATCCTCAATCCTATCCTTTCCTCTATCCTATCCTCTATCCTATCCTTTCCTCTATCCTATCCTATCCTCTATCCTATCCTATCCTCTTACTTATCCTATCCTCTATCCTATCCTATCCTCTATCCTATCCTATCTTCTATCCAATCCTATCCTCTATCCTATCCTATCCTCTATCCTATCCCATCATCAATCCTACACTTTCGTCTATACTATCCTGTATCCTATCCTATCCTCTTACTTATCCTATCCTCTATCCTATCCTATCCTCTATCCTACCCGATCCTCTATCCTATCCTATCCTCTATCGTATCCTATCCTCTATCGTATCCTTTTTTCTATAATATCGTATGTTCTATCGTATCCCATCCTCTATCCTATCCTTTCCTCTATCCTATCCTCTATCCTATCCTTTCCTCTATCCCATCCTCTATCCAATCCTATCCTTTATCCTATCCTGTCCTCTATCCTATCTTATCACCTATCCTATCCTATCGTCTATCCTATCCTATCCTCTATCGTATCCTATCCTCTATCCTATCCTATCCTCTATCCAATCTTATCCTCTGTCCTATCCTATCCTGTATCCTATCCTATCCTCTATGCTATCCTATCCTCTATCCTATCCTCTCCTCTATCCTATCCTATCCTCTATTATATCCTATCCTCTATCCTATCATATCCTCTATCCTATCCTATCCTCTATCGTATCCTATCCTCTATCCTATCCTGTCCTCTATCTTATCCTATCCTCTATCCAATCCTATCCTCTATCCTATCCTATCCTCTATCCTATCCCATCATCAATCCTATCCTTTCGTCTATACTATCCTCTAACCTATCCTATCCTCTTACTTATCCTATCCTCTATCCTATCCTATCCTCTATCCTATCCGATCCTCTATCCTATCCTATCCTCTATCCTAGGCAATCCCATATCCTATCCTCTATCCTATCCTATCCTCTATCGTATCCTTTTTCTATAATATCGTATGTTCTATCGTATCCTATCCTCTATCCTATCCTTTCCTCTATCCTATCCTCTATCCTATCCTTTCCTCTATCCTATCCTCTATCCAATCCTATCCTCTATCCTATCTTATCACCTATCCTATCCTATTCTCTATCATATCCTATCCTCTATCCTATCCCATCCTCAATCCTATCCTTTCCTCTATCCTATCCTCTATCCTATCCTATACTCTTACTTATCCTATCCTCTATCCTATCCAATCCCCTATCCTATCCTCTATCCTATTCTATCCTCTACCCTATAATACCATGTATCCTATCCTATTCTCTATCCTATCCTATCCTCTATCGTATGCTCTATCCTATCCTATCAACTATCCTATCCTATCCTCTATCCTATCCTATCAACTATCCTATCCTATCCTCTATCCTATCCTATCCTATCCTATCCTGTATCCTATCCTATACTCTATCCTATCCTATCCTCTATCGTATCCTATACCCTATCCTATCCTATCCTCTATCCTATGCTATCCTCTATCCTATCCTATCCTCTATCCTATCCTATCCTCTTACTTATCCTATCCTCTATCCTATCCTATCCTCTAGCCTATACTATCCTCTATCCCATCCTATCCTCGTTCCTATCCCATCTTCAATCCTATCCGTTCCTCTATCCTATCCTCTTACTTATCCTATCCTCTATCCTAGGCAATCCCATATCCTATCCTCTATCGTATCCTTTTTTCTATAATATCGTATGTTCTATCGTATCCTATCCTCTATCCTATCCTTTCCTCTATCCTATCCTCTATCCTATCCTTTCCTCTATCCCATCCTCTATCCAATCCTATCCTTTATCCTATCCTGCCCTCTATCCTATCTTATCACCTATCCTATCCTATCATCTATCCTATCGTATTCTCTATCCTATCCTATCCTCTATCCTATCCTATCCTCTATCCAATCTTATCCTCTGTCCTATCCTATCCTCTTTCCTATCCTACCCTCTATCCTATCCTATCCTCTCTCCTATCCGATCCCCTATCCTATCCTATCCTCTATCCTATCCTATCCTCTTTCCTATCCTATCCTCTATCCAATCTTATCCTCTGTCCTATCCTATCCTCTATCCTATCCTATACTCTATCCTATCCTATCCTCTATCCTATCCTATCCTATCATATCCTCTATCCTATCCTATACTCTATCCTATCCTATCCTCTATCGTATCCTATACTCTATCCTATCCCATCCTCTATCGTATCCTATCCTCTATCCTATCCTGTCCTCTATCTTATCCTATCCTCTATCCTCTCTTATCCTCTATCCAATCCTATCCTCTATCCTATCCTTTCCTCTATCCTATCCTATCCTCTATCCTATCCTATCCTCTTACTTATCCTATCCTCTATCCTATCCTATCCTCTATCCTATCCTATCCTCTATCCTATCCTATCCTCTATCCTATCCTATCAACTATCCTATCCTATCCTCTATCCTATCCTATCCTCTAGCCTATACTATCCTCTATCCCATCCTATCCTCGTTCCTATCCCATCTTCAATCCTATCCGTTCCTCTATCCTATCCTCTTACTTATCCTATCCTCTATCCTAGGCAATCCCATTTCCTATCCTCTATCGTATCCTTTTTTCTATAATATCGTATGTTCTATCGTATCCTATCCTCTATCCTATCCTTTCCTCTATCCTATCCTCTATCCTATCCTTTCCTTTATCCCATCCTCTATCCAATCCTATCCTTTATCCTATCCTGCCCTCTATCCTATCTTATCACCTATCCTATCCTATCATCTATCCTATCCTATCCTCTATCCTATCCTATCCTCTATCCTATCCTATCCTCTATCCAATCTTATCCTCTGTCCTATCCTATCCTCTATCCTATCCTATCCTCTATGCTATCCTATCCTCTATCCTATCCTATGCTCTTACTAATCCTATCCTCCATTATATCCTATCCTCTATCCAATCCTATCCTCTATCCTATCCTATCCTCTATCCTATACTATCCTCTATCCAATCTTATCCTCTATCCTATCCGATCCTCTATCCAATCCTCTCCTCTATCCTATCCTATCCTCTATCCTATCCCATCATCAATCCTATCCTTTCGTCTATACTATCCTCTATCCTATCCTATCCCCTATCCTATCCCATCATCAATCCTATCCTTTCGTCTATACTATCCTCTATCCTATCCTATCCTCTTACTTATCCTATCCTCTATCCTATCCGATCCTCTATCCTATCCTATCCTCTATCGTATCCTTTTTTCTGTAATATCGTATGTTCTATCGTATCCTATCCTCTATCCTATCCTCTATCCTATCCTTTCCTCTATCCCATCCTCTATCCAATCCTATCCTTTATCCTATCCTGTCCTCTATCCTATCTTATCACCTATCCTATCCTATCATCTATCCTATCCTATCCTCTATCCTATCCTATCCTCTATCCAATCTTATCCTCTGTCCTATCCTATCCTCTATCCTATCCTATCCTCTATCCTATCCTATCCTCTATCCTATCCTATCCTCTTACGTATCCTATCCTCTATCCTATCCTATCCTCTATCCTATCCTATCCTCTATCCAATCCTATCCTCTATCATATCCTATCCTCTATCCTATCCCATCATCAATCCTATACTTTCGTCTATACTATCCTGTATCCTATCCTATCCTCTTACTTATCCTATCCTCTATCCTATCCTATCCTCTATCCTATCCGATCCTCTATCCTATCCTATCCTCTATCCTAGGCAATCCCATATCCTATCCTCTATCCTATCCTATCCTCTATCGTATCCTTTCTTCTATAATATCGTATGTTCTATCGTATCCTATCCTCTATCCTATCCTTTTCTCTATCCTATCCTCTATCCTATCCTTTCCTCTATCCCATCCTGTATCCAATCCTATCCTTTATCCTTTCCTGCCCTCTATCCTATCTTATCACCTATCCTATCCTATCATCTATCCTATCCTATCCTCTATCGTATGCTCTATCCTACCCTATCAACTATCCTATCCTATCCTCTATCATATCCTATCCTCTATCCAATCCTATCCTCTATCCTAACCTATCCTCTATCCTATACTATCCTCTATCCAATCTTATCCTCTATCCTATCCGATCCTCTATCCAATCCTCTCCTCTATCCTATCCTATCCTCTATCCTATCCTATCCTCTATCCTATCGTATCCTCTATCCTATCATATCCTCTATCCTATCCTATCCTCTATCGTATGCTCTATCCTATCCTATCAACTATCATATCCTATCCTCTATCATATCCTATCCTCTATCCAATCCTATCCTCTATCCTATCCTATCCTCTATCCTATACTATCCTCTATCCAATCTTATCCTCTATCCAATCTTATCCTCTATCCTATCCGATCCTCTATCCAATCCTCTCCTCTATCCTATCCTATAATCTATCCTATCCCATCATCAATCCTATCCTTTCGTCTATACTATCCTCTATCCTATCCTATCCACTTACTTATCCTATCCTCTATCCTATCCTATCCTCTATCCTATCCGATCCTCTATCCTATCCTATCCTCTATCCTATCCTATCCTCTATCCTATCCTATCCTCTATCCTATCCTATCCTCTCTCCTATCCGATCCCCTATCCTATCCTATCCTCTATCCTATCCTATCCTCTTTCCTATCCTATGCTCTATCCAATCTTATCCTCTGTCCTATCCTATCCTCTATCCTATACTATCGTCTATGCTATCCTATCCTCTATCCTATCCTATGCTCTTACTAACCATATCCTCTATTATATCCTATCCTCTATCCTATCCTATCCTCTATCCTATCCTATCTTCTATCCTATCCTATCCTCTATCCTAACCTATCCTCTATCCTATCCTATCCTCTATCCTATCCTATCCTCTATTCTATCCTATCCTCTATCGTATCCTATAATCTATCCAATCTTATCCTCTATCCTATCCTATCCTCTATCCTATCCTATTCTCTATCATATCCTATCCTCTATCCTATCCCATCCTCAATCCTATCCTTTCGTCTATCCTATCCTCTATCCTATCCTATCCTCTTACTTATCCTATCCTCTATCCTATCCAATCCCCTATCCTATCCTCTATCCTATTCTATCCTCTACCCTATAATACCATGTATCCTATCCTATTCTCTATCCTATCCTATCCTCTATCGTATGCTCTATCCTATCCTATCAACTATCCTATCCTATCCTCTATCCTATCCTATCAACTATCCTATCCTATCCTCTATCCTATCCTATCCCATCCTATCCTCTATCCTATCCTATACTCTATCGTATCCTATCCTGTATCGTATCCTATACTCTATCCTATCCTATCCTCTATCGTATCCTATCCTCTATCCTATCCTGTCCTCTATCTTATCCTATCCTCTATCCTATCTTATCCTCTATCCAATCCTAACCTCTATCCTATCCTTTCCTCTATCCTATCCTATCCTCTATCCTATCCTATCCTCTTACTTATCCTATCCTCTATCCTATCCTATCCTCTATCCTATCCTATCTTCTATCCAATCCTATCCTCTATCCTATCCTATCCTCTATCCTATCCCATCATCAATCCTACACTTTCGTCTATACTATCCTGTATCCTATCCTATCCTCTTACTTATCCTATCCTCTATCCTATCCTATCCTCTATCCTACCCGATCCTCTATCCTATCCTATCCTCTATCGTATCCTATCCTCTATCGTATCCTTTTTTCTATAATATCGTATGTTCTATCGTATCCCATCCTCTATCCTATCCTTTCCTCTATCCTATCCTCTATCCTATCCTTTCCTCTATCCCATCCTCTATCCAATCCTATCCTTTATCCTATCCTGTCCTCTATCCTATCTTATCACCTATCCTATCCTATCGTCTATCCTATCCTATCCTCTATCGTATCCTATCCTCTATCCTATCCTATCCTCTATCCAATCTTATCCTCTGTCCTATCCTATCCTGTATCCTATCCTATCCTCTATGCTATCCTATCCTCTATCCTATCCTCTCCTCTATCCTATCCTATCCTCTATTATATCCTATCCTCTATCCTATCATATCCTCTATCCTATCCTATCCTCTATCGTATCCTATCCTCTATCCTATCCTGTCCTCTATCTTATCCTATCCTCTATCCAATCCTATCCTCTATCCTATCCTATCCTCTATCCTATCCCATCATCAATCCTATCCTTTCGTCTATACTATCCTCTAACCTATCCTATCCTCTTACTTATCCTATCCTCTATCCTATCCTATCCTCTATCCTATCCGATCCTCTATCCTATCCTATCCTCTATCCTAGGCAATCCCATATCCTATCCTCTATCCTATCCTATCCTCTATCGTATCCTTTTTCTATAATATCGTATGTTCTATCGTATCCTATCCTCTATCCTATCCTTTCCTCTATCCTATCCTCTATCCTATCCTTTCCTCTATCCTATCCTCTATCCAATCCTATCCTCTATCCTATCTTATCACCTATCCTATCCTATTCTCTATCATATCCTATCCTCTATCCTATCCCATCCTCAATCCTATCCTTTCCTCTATCCTATCCTCTATCCTATCCTTTCCTCTATCCTATCCTATCCTCTATCCTATCCTATCCTCTTACTTATCCTATCCTCTATCCTATCCTATCCTCTATCCTATCCTATCTTCTATCCAATCCTATCCTCTATCCTATCCTATCCTCTATCCTATCCCATCATCAATCCTACACTTTCGTCTATACTATCCTGTATCCTATCCTATCCTCTTACTTATCCTATCCTCTATCCTATCCTATCCTCTATCCTACCCGATCCTCTATCCTATCCTATCCTCTATCGTATCCTATCCTCTATCGTATCCTTTTTTCTATAATATCGTATGTTCTATCGTATCCCATCCTCTATCCTATCCTTTCCTCTATCCTATCCTCTATCCTATCCTTTCCTCTATCCCATCCTCTATCCAATCCTATCCTTTATCCTATCCTGTCCTCTATCCTATCTTATCACCTATCCTATCCTATCGTCTATCCTATCCTATCCTCTATCGTATCCTATCCTCTATCCTATCCTATCCTCTATCCAATCTTATCCTCTGTCCTATCCTATCCTGTATCCTATCCTATCCTCTATGCTATCCTATCCTCTATCCTATCCTCTCCTCTATCCTATCCTATCCTCTATTATATCCTATCCTCTATCCTATCATATCCTCTATCCTATCCTATCCTCTATCGTATCCTATCCTCTATCCTATCCTGTCCTCTATCTTATCCTATCCTCTATCCAATCCTATCCTCTATCCTATCCTATCCTCTATCCTATCCCATCATCAATCCTATCCTTTCGTCTATACTATCCTCTAACCTATCCTATCCTCTTACTTATCCTATCCTCTATCCTATCCTATCCTCTATCCTATCCGATCCTCTATCCTATCCTATCCTCTATCCTAGGCAATCCCATATCCTATCCTCTATCCTATCCTATCCTCTATCGTATCCTTTTTCTATAATATCGTATGTTCTATCGTATCCTATCCTCTATCCTATCCTTTCCTCTATCCTATCCTCTATCCTATCCTTTCCTCTATCCTATCCTCTATCCAATCCTATCCTCTATCCTATCTTATCACCTATCCTATCCTATTCTCTATCATATCCTATCCTCTATCCTATCCCATCCTCAATCCTATCCTTTCCTCTATCCTATCCTCTATCCTATCCTATACTCTTACTTATCCTATCCTCTATCCTATCCAATCCCCTATCCTATCCTCTATCCTATTCTATCCTCTACCCTATAATACCATGTATCCTATCCTATTCTCTATCCTATCCTATCCTCTATCGTATGCTCTATCCTATCCTATCAACTATCCTATCCTATCCTCTATCCTATCCTATCAACTATCCTATCCTATCCTCTATCCTATCCTATCCTATCCTATCCTGTATCCTATCCTATACTCTATCCTATCCTATCCTCTATCGTATCCTATACCCTATCCTATCCTATCCTCTATCCTATGCTATCCTCTATCCTATCCTATCCTCTATCCTATCCTATCCTCTTACTTATCCTATCCTCTATCCTATCCTATCCTCTAGCCTATACTATCCTCTATCCCATCCTATCCTCGTTCCTATCCCATCTTCAATCCTATCCGTTCCTCTATCCTATCCTCTTACTTATCCTATCCTCTATCCTAGGCAATCCCATATCCTATCCTCTATCGTATCCTTTTTTCTATAATATCGTATGTTCTATCGTATCCTATCCTCTATCCTATCCTTTCCTCTATCCTATCCTCTATCCTATCCTTTCCTCTATCCCATCCTCTATCCAATCCTATCCTTTATCCTATCCTGCCCTCTATCCTATCTTATCACCTATCCTATCCTATCATCTATCCTATCGTATTCTCTATCCTATCCTATCCTCTATCCTATCCTATCCTCTATCCAATCTTATCCTCTGTCCTATCCTATCCTCTTTCCTATCCTACCCTCTATCCTATCCTATCCTCTATCCTATCCTCTCCTCTATCCTATCCTATCCTCTATTATATCCTATCCTCTATCCTATCATATCCTCTATCCTATCCTATCCTCTATCGTATCCTATCCTCTATCCTATCCTGTCCTCTATCTTATCCTATCCTCTATCCAATCCTATCCTCTATCCTATCCTATCCTCTATCCTATCCCATCATCAATCCTATCCTTTCGTCTATACTATCCTCTAACCTATCCTATCCTCTTACTTATCCTATCCTCTATCCTATCCTATCCTCTATCCTATCCGATCCTCTATCCTATCCTATCCTCTATCCTAGGCAATCCCATATCCTATCCTCTATCCTATCCTATCCTCTATCGTATCCTTTTTCTATAATATCGTATGTTCTATCGTATCCTATCCTCTATCCTATCCTTTCCTCTATCCTATCCTCTATCCTATCCTTTCCTCTATCCTATCCTCTATCCAATCCTATCCTCTATCCTATCTTATCACCTATCCTATCCTATTCTCTATCATATCCTATCCTCTATCCTAT
Source organism: Halictus rubicundus (assembly GCF_050948215.1). NCBI lineage: Eukaryota > Metazoa > Arthropoda > Insecta > Hymenoptera > Halictidae > Halictus > Halictus rubicundus. The sequence goes on from NW_027489566.1 coordinate 23,791, forward strand.
CCCATCCTCAATCCTATCCTTTCCTCTATCCTATCCTCTATCCTATCCTATACTCTTACTTATCCTATCCTCTATCCTATCCAATCCCCTATCCTATCCTCTATCCTATTCTATCCTCTACCCTATAATACCATGTATCCTATCCTATTCTCTATCCTATCCTATCCTCTATCGTATGCTCTATCCTATCCTATCAACTATCCTATCCTATCCTCTATCCTATCCTATCAACTATCCTATCCTATCCTCTATCCTATCCTATCCTATCCTATCCTGTATCCTATCCTATACTCTATCCTATCCTATCCTCTATCGTATCCTATACCCTATCCTATCCTATCCTCTATCCTATGCTATCCTCTATCCTATCCTATCCTCTATCCTATCCTATCCTCTTACTTATCCTATCCTCTATCCTATCCTATCCTCTAGCCTATACTATCCTCTATCCCATCCTATCCTCGTTCCTATCCCATCTTCAATCCTATCCGTTCCTCTATCCTATCCTCTTACTTATCCTATCCTCTATCCTAGGCAATCCCATATCCTATCCTCTATCGTATCCTTTTTTCTATAATATCGTATGTTCTATCGTATCCTATCCTCTATCCTATCCTTTCCTCTATCCTATCCTCTATCCTATCCTTTCCTCTATCCCATCCTCTATCCAATCCTATCCTTTATCCTATCCTGCCCTCTATCCTATCTTATCACCTATCCTATCCTATCATCTATCCTATCGTATTCTCTATCCTATCCTATCCTCTATCCTATCCTATCCTCTATCCAATCTTATCCTCTGTCCTATCCTATCCTCTTTCCTATCCTACCCTCTATCCTATCCTATCCTCTCTCCTATCCGATCCCCTATCCTATCCTATCCTCTATCCTATCCTATCCTCTTTCCTATCCTATCCTCTATCCAATCTTATCCTCTGTCCTATCCTATCCTCTATCCTATCCTATACTCTATCCTATCCTATCCTCTATCCTATCCTATCCTATCATATCCTCTATCCTATCCTATACTCTATCCTATCCTATCCTCTATCGTATCCTATACTCTATCCTATCCCATCCTCTATCGTATCCTATCCTCTATCCTATCCTGTCCTCTATCTTATCCTATCCTCTATCCTCTCTTATCCTCTATCCAATCCTATCCTCTATCCTATCCTTTCCTCTATCCTATCCTATCCTCTATCCTATCCTATCCTCTTACTTATCCTATCCTCTATCCTATCCTATCCTCTATCCTATCCTATCCTCTATCCTATCCTATCCTCTATCCTATCCTATCAACTATCCTATCCTATCCTCTATCCTATCCTATCCTCTAGCCTATACTATCCTCTATCCCATCCTATCCTCGTTCCTATCCCATCTTCAATCCTATCCGTTCCTCTATCCTATCCTCTTACTTATCCTATCCTCTATCCTAGGCAATCCCATTTCCTATCCTCTATCGTATCCTTTTTTCTATAATATCGTATGTTCTATCGTATCCTATCCTCTATCCTATCCTTTCCTCTATCCTATCCTCTATCCTATCCTTTCCTCTATCCCATCCTCTATCCAATCCTATCCTTTATCCTATCCTGCCCTCTATCCTATCTTATCACCTATCCTATCCTATCATCTATCCTATCCTATCCTCTATCCTATCCTATCCTCTATCCTATCCTATCCTCTATCCAATCTTATCCTCTGTCCTATCCTATCCTCTATCCTATCCTATCCTCTATGCTATCCTATCCTCTATCCTATCCTATGCTCTTACTAATCCTATCCTCCATTATATCCTATCCTCTATCCAATCCTATCCTCTATCCTATCCTATCCTCTATCCTATACTATCCTCTATCCAATCTTATCCTCTATCCTATCCGATCCTCTATCCAATCCTCTCCTCTATCCTATCCTATCCTCTATCCTATCCCATCATCAATCCTATCCTTTCGTCTATACTATCCTCTATCCTATCCTATCCCCTATCCTATCCCATCATCAATCCTATCCTTTCGTCTATACTATCCTCTATCCTATCCTATCCTCTTACTTATCCTATCCTCTATCCTATCCGATCCTCTATCCTATCCTATCCTCTATCGTATCCTTTTTTCTGTAATATCGTATGTTCTATCGTATCCTATCCTCTATCCTATCCTCTATCCTATCCTTTCCTCTATCCCATCCTCTATCCAATCCTATCCTTTATCCTATCCTGTCCTCTATCCTATCTTATCACCTATCCTATCCTATCATCTATCCTATCCTATCCTCTATCCTATCCTATTCTCTATCCTATCCTATCCTCTATCCAATCTTATCCTCTGTCCTATCCTATCCTGTATCCTCTCCTATCCTCTATGCTATCCTATCCTCTATCCTATCCTATGCTCTTACTAATCCTATCCTCCATTATATCCTATCCTCTATCCTATCCTCTCCTCTATCCTATCCTATCCTCTATCCTATCCTATCCTCTATCCTATCATATCCTCTATCCTATCCTATCCTCTATCCTATCCTCTCCTCTATCGTATGCTCTATCCTATCCTATCAACTATCCTATCCTATCCTCTATCATATCCTATCCTCTATCCAATCCTATCCTCTATCGTATGCTCTATCCTATCCTATCAACTATCTTATCCTATCCTCTATCCTATCCTATCAACTATCCTAACCTATCCTCTATCGTATGCTCTATCCTATCCTATCAACTATCCTATCCTATCCTCTATCCTATCCTATCAACTATCCTAACCTATCCTCTATCCTATCCTATCCTATCCTATCCTCTATCCTATCCTATACTCTATCCTATCCTATCCTCTATCGTATCCTATCCTTTATCCTATCCTGTCCTCTATCTTATCCTATCCTCTATCCTATCTTATCCTCTATCCAATCCTATCCTCTATCCTATCCTTTCCTCTATCCTTTCCTATCCTCTATCCTATCATATCCTCTTACTTATCCTATCCTCTATCCTATCCTATCCTCTATCCTATCCTATCCTCTATCCAAACCTATCCTCTATCCTATCCTATCCTCTATCCTATCCCATCATCAATCCTATCCTTTCGTCTATACTATCCTCTATCCTATCCTATCCTCTTACTTATCCTATCCTCTATCCTATCCTATCCTCTATCCTATCCGATCCTCTATCCTATCCTATCCTCTATCGTATCCTTTTTTCTATAATATCGTATGTTCTATCGTATCCTATCCTCTATCCTATCCTTTCCTCTATCCTATCCTCTATCCTATCCTTTCCTCTATCCTATCCTCTATCCAATCCTATCCTTTATCCTATCCTGTCCTCTATCCTATCTTATCACCTATCCTATCCTATCATCTATCCTATCCTATCCTCTATCCTATCCTATCCTCTATCCTATCCTATCCTCTATCCAATCTTATCCTCTGGCCTATCCTATCCTGTATCCTATCCTATCCTCTATGCTATCCTATCCTCTATCCTCCCCTATGCTCTTACTAATCCTATCCTCCATTATATCCTATCCTCTATCCTATCCTCTCCTCTATCCTATCCTATCCTCTATCCTATCCTATCCTCTATCCTATCATATCCTCTATCCTATCCTATCCTCTATCCTATCATATCCTCTATCCTATCCTATCCTCTATCGTATGCTCTATCCTATCCTATCAACTATCCTATCCTATCCTCTATCATATCCTATCAACTATCCTAACCTATCCTCTATCCTATCCTATCCTATCCTATCCTCTATCCTATCCTATACTCTATCCTATCCTATCCTCTATCGTATCCTATCCTTTATCCTATCCTGTCCTCCATCTTATCCTATCCTCTATCCTAACTTATCCTCTATCCAATCCTATCCTCTATCCTATCCTCTATCCTATCCTATCCTATCCTATCCTCTATCCTATCATATCCTCTTACTTATCCTATTCTCTATCCTATCCTATCCTCTATCCTATCCTATCCTCTATCCAATCCTATCCTCTATCCTATCCTATCCTCTATCCTATCCCATCATCAATCCTATCCTTTCGTCTATACTATCCTCTATCCTATCCTATCCTCTTACTTATCCTATCCTCTATCCTATCCTATCCTCTATCCTATCCGATCCTCTATCCTATCCTATCCTCTATCCTATCCTTTCCTCTATCCTATCCTATCCTCTATCCTATCCCATCCTCTCTCCTATCCGATCCCCTATCCTATCCTATCCTCTATCCTATCCTATCCTCTATCCTATCCTATCCTCTATCCAATCTTATCCTCTGTCCTATCCTATCCTCTATCCTATCCTATCCTCTATGCTATCCTATCCTCTATCCTATCCTATGCTCTTACTAATCCTATCCTCCATTATATCCTATCCTCTATCCTATCCTATCCTCTATCCTATCCTATCCTCTATCCTATCCTATCCTCTATCCTATCATATCCTCTATCCTATCCTATCCTCTATCGTATGCTCTATACTATCCTATCAACTATCCTATCCTATCCTCTATCATATCCTATCCTCTATCCAATCCTCTCCTCTATCCTATCCTATCCTCTATCCTATCCCATCATCAATCCTATCCTTTCGTCTATACTATCCTCTATTCTATCCTATCCTCTTACTTATCCTATCCTCTATCCTATCCTATCCTCTATCCTATCCGAACCTGTATCCTATCCTATCCTCTATCCTATCCTATCCTCTATCCTATCCGAACCTGTATCCTATCCTATCCTCTATCCTATCCTATCCTCTATCCTATCCTATCCTCTCTCCAATCCTATCCTCTCTCCTATCCGATCCCCTATCCTATCCTATCCTCTATCCTATCCTATCCTCTTTCCTATCCTATCCTCTATCCAATCTTATCCTCTATCCTATTCTATCCTCTATCCTATACTATCGTCTATGCTATCCTATCCTCTATCCTATCCTATGCTCTTACTAACCCTATCCTCTATTATATCCTATCCTCTATCCTATCCTATCATCTATCCTATCCTATCCTCTATCCTATCCTATCCTCTATCCTATCCTATCCTCTATCCAATCTTATCCTCTGTCCTATCCTATCCTCTATCCTATCCTATCCTCTATGCTATCCTATCCTCTATCCTATCCTATGCTCTTACTAATCCTATCCTCCATTATATCCTATCCTCCATTATATCCTATCCTCTATCCTATCCCATCCTCTATCCTATCCTATCCTCTATCCTATCCTATCCTCTGTCCTATCCTATCCTCTATCCTATCCTATCCTCTATCCTATCCTATCCTCTTACTTATCCTATCCTCTATCCTATCCTACCCTCTATCCTATCCGATCCTCTATCCTATCCTATCCTCTATCCTATACTATCGTCTATGCTATCCTATCCTCTATCCTATCCTATGCTCTTACTAACCCTATCCTCTATTATATCCTATCCTCTATCCTATCCTATCCTCTATCCTATCCTATCTTCTATCCTATCCTATCCTCTATCCTAACCTATCCTCTATCCTATCCTATCCTCTATCCTATCCTATCCTCTATTCTATCCTATCCTCTATCGTATCCTATAATCTATCCAATCTTATCCTCTATCCTATCCTATCATCTATCCTATCCTATCCTCTATCCTATCCTATCCTCTATCCTATCCTATCCTCTATCCAATCTTATCCTCTGTCCTATCCTATCCTCTATCCTATCCTATCCTCTATGCTATCCTATCCTCTATCCTATCCTATGCTCTTACTAATCCTATCCTCCATTATATCCTATCCTCTATCCTATCCTATCCTCTATCCTATCCTATCCTCTATCCTATCCTATCCTCTTACTTATCCTATCCTCTATCCTATCCTATTCTCTATCCTATCCTATCCTCTATCCAATCCTATCCTCTATCATATCCTATCCTCTATCCTATCCCATCCTCAATCCTATCCTTTCGTCTATCCTATCGTCTATCCTATCCTATCCTCTTACTTATCCTATTCTCTATCCTATCCAATCCCCCATCCTATCCTCTATCCTATTCTATCCTCTACCCTATAATACCATGTATCCTATCCTATTCTCTATCCTATCCTATCCTCTATCGTATGCTCTATCCTATCCTATCAACAATCCTATCCTATCCTCTATCCTATCCTATCCTCTATCCTATCCTATCCTCTATCCAAACCTATCCTCTATCCTATCCTATCCTCTATCATATCCCATCATCATTCCTATCCTTTCGTCTATACTATCCTCTATCCTATCCTATCCTCTTACTTATCCTATCCTCTATCCTATCCTATCCTCTATCCTATCCGATCCTCTATCCTATCCTATCCTCTATCGTATCCTTTTTTCTATAATATCGTATGTTCTATCGTATCCTATCCTCTATCCTATCCTTTCCTCTATCCTATCCTCTATCCTATCCTTTCCTCTATCCTATCCTCTATCCAATCCTATCCTTTATCCTATCCTGTCCTCTATCCCATCTTATCACCTATCCTATCCTATCATCTATCCTATCCTATCCTCTATCCTATCCTATCCTCTATCCTATCCTATCCTCTATCCAATCTTATCCTCTGGCCTATCCTATCCTGTATCCTATCCTATCCTCTATGCTATCCTATCCTCTATCCTATCCTATGCTCTTACTAATCCTATCCTCCATTATATCCTATCCTCTATCCTATCCTCTCCTCTATCCTATCCTATCCTCTATCCTATCCTATCCTCTATCCTATCATATCCTCTATCCTATCCTATCCTCTATCCTATCATATCCTCTATCCTATCCTATCCTCTATCGTATGCTCTATCCTATCCTATCAACTATCCTATCCTATCCTCTATCATATCCTATCAACTATCCTAACCTATCCTCTATCCTATCCTATCCTATCCTATCCTGTATCCTATCCTATACTCTATCCTATCCTATCCTCTATCGTATCCTATCCTTTATCCTATCCTGTCCTCTATCTTATCCTATCCTCTATCCTAACTTATCCTCTATCCAATCCTATCCTCTATCCTATCCTCTATCCTATCCTATCCTATCCTATCCTCTATCCTATCATATCCTCTTACTTATCCTATCCTCTATCCTATCCTATCCTCTATCCTATCCTATCCTCTATCCAATCCTATCCTCTATCCTATCCTATCCTCTATCCTATCCCATCATCAATCCTATCCTTTCGTCTATACTATCCTCTATCCTATCCTATCCTCTTACTTATCCTATCCTCTATCCTATCCTATCCTCTATCCTATCCGATCCTCTATCCTATCCTATCCTCTATCCTATCCTATCCTCTATCCTATCCTATCCTCTATCCTATCCCATCCTCTCTCCTATCCGATCCCCTATCCTATCCTATCCTCTATCCTATCCTATCCTCTATCCTATCCTATCCTCTATCCAATCTTATCCTCTGTCCTATCCTATCCTCTATCCTATCCTATCCTCTATGCTATCCTATCCTCTATCCTATCCTATGCTCTTACTAATCCTATCCTCCATTATATCCTATCCTCTATCCTATCCTATCCTCTATCCTATCCTATCCTCTATCCTATCCTATCCTCTATCCTATCATATCCTCTATCCTATCCTATCCTCTATCCAATCCTCTCCTCTATCCTATCCTATCCTCTATCCTATCCCATCATCAATCCTATCCTTTCGTCTATACTATCCTCTATCCTATCCTATCCTCTTACTTATCCTATCCTCTATCCTATCCTATCCTCTATCCTATCCGAACCTGTATCCTATCCTATCCTCTATCCTATCCTATCCTCTATCCTATCCTATCCTCTCTCCAATCCTATCCTCTCTCCTATCCGATCCCCTATCCTATCCTATCCTCTATCCTATCCTATCCTCTTTCCTATCCTATCCTCTATCCAATCTTATCCTCTATCCTATCCTATCCTCTATCGTATCCTTTTTTCTATAATATCGTATGTTCTATCGTATCCTATCCTCTATCCTATCCTTTCCTCTATCCTATCCTCTATCCTATCCTTTCCTCTATCCTATCCTCTATCCAATCCTATCCTTTATCCTATCCTGTCCTCTATCCTATCTTATCACCTATCCTATCCTATCATCTATCCTATCCTATCCTCTATCCTATCCTATCCTCTATCCTATCCTATCCTCTATCCAATCTTATCCTCTGGCCTATCCTATCCTGTATCCTATCCTATCCTCTATGCTATCCTATCCTCTATCCTATCCTATGCTCTTACTAATCCTATCCTCCATTATATCCTATCCTCTATCCTATCCTCTCCTCTATCCTATCCTATCCTCTATCCTATCCTATCCTCTATCCTATCATATCCTCTATCCTATCCTATCCTCTATCCTATCATATCCTCTATCCTATCCTATCCTCTATCGTATGCTCTATCCTATCCTATCAACTATCCTATCCTATCCTCTATCATATCCTATCAACTATCCTAACCTATCCTCTATCCTATCCTATCCTATCCTATCCTCTATCCTATCCTATACTCTATCCTATCCTATCCTCTATCGTATCCTATCCTTTATCCTATCCTGTCCTCTATCTTATCCTATCCTCTATCCTAACTTATCCTCTATCCAATCCTATCCTCTATCCTATCCTCTATCCTATCCTATCCTATCCTATCCTCTATCCTATCATATCCTCTTACTTATCCTATCCTCTATCCTATCCTATCCTCTATCCTATCCTATCCTCTATCCAATCCTATCCTCTATCCTATCCTATCCTCTATCCTATCCCATCATCAATCCTATCCTTTCGTCTATACTATCCTCTATCCTATCCTATCCTCTTACTTATCCTATCCTCTATCCTATCCTATCCTCTATCCTATCCGATCCTCTATCCTATCCTATCCTCTATCCTATCCTATCCTCTATCCTATCCTATCCTCTATCCTATCCCATCCTCTCTCCTATCCGATCCCCTATCCTATCCTATCCTCTATCCTATCCTATCCTCTATCCTATCCTATCCTCTATCCTATCTTATCCTCTGTCCTATCCTATCCTCTATCCTATCCTATCCTCTATCCTATCCTATCCTCTATCCTATCCTATGCTCTTACTAATCCTATCCTCCATTATATCCTATCCTCTATCCTATCCTATCCTCTATCCTATCCTATCCTCTATCCTATCCTATCCTCTATCCAATCTTATCCTCTGTCCTATCCTATCCTCTATCCTATACTATCGTCTATGCTATCCTATCCTCTATCCTATCCTATGCTCTTACTAACCCTATCCTCTATTATATCCTATCCTCTATCCTATCCTATCCTCTATCCTATCCTATCTTCTATCCTATCCTATCCTCTATCCTAACCTATCCTCTATCCTATCCTATCCTCTATCCTATCCTATCCTCTATCCTATCCTATCCTCTTACTTATCCTATCCTCTATCCTATCCTATCCTCTATCCTATCCTATCCTCTATCCTATCCTATCCTCTATCCTATCCTATGCTCTTACTAATCCTATCCTCCATTATATCCTATCCTCTATCCTATCCTATCCTCTATCCTATCCTATCCTCTATCCTATCCTATCCTCTATCCTATACTATCCTCTATCCAATCTTATCCTCTATCCTATCCGATCCTCTATCCAATCCTCTCCTCTATCCTATCCTATCCTCTATCCTATCCCATCATCTATCCTATCCTATCCTCTATCCTATCCTATCCTCTATCCTATCCTATCCTCTTACTTATCCTATCCTCTATCCTATCCTATCCTCTATCCTATCCGATCCTCTATCCTATCCTATCCTCTATCCTATCCTATCCTCTATCCTATCCTATCCTCTATGCTATCCTATCCTCCATCCTATCCTATGCTCTTACTAATCCTATCCTCCATTATATCCTATCCTCTATCCTATCCTATCCTCTATCCTATCCTATCCTCTATCCTATACTATCGTCTATGCTATCCTATCCTCTATCCTATCCTATGCTCTTACTAACCCTATCCTCTATTATATCCTATCCTCTATCCTATCCTATCCTCTATCCTATCCTATCTTCTATCCTATCCTTTCGTCTATCCTATCCTCTATCCTATCCTATCCTCTTACTTATCCTATCCTCTATCCTATCCAACCCCCTATCCTATCCTCTATCCTATTCTATCCTCTACCCTATAATACCATGTATCCTATCCTATTCTCTATCCTATCCTATCCTCTATCGTATGCTCTATCCTATCCTATCAACAATCCTATCCTATCCTCTATCCTATCCTATCAACTATCCTATCCTATCCTCTATCCTATCCTATCCCATCCTATCCTCTATACTATCCTATACTCTATCGTATCCTATCCTCTATCGTATCCTATACTCTATCTTATCCTATCCTCTATCGTATCCTATCCTCATCCTATCCTGTCCTCTATCTTATCCTATCCTCTATCCTACCTTATCCTCTATCCAATCCTACCCTCTATCCTATCCTTTCCTCTATCCTATCCTATCCTCTATCCTATCCTATCCTCTTACTTATCCTATCCTCTATCCTATCCTATCCTCTATCCTATCCTATCCTCTATCCTATCCTATCCTCTATCCTATCCTATCCTCTATCCAATGCTATCCTCTATCCTATCCTATCCTCTATCCTATCCCATCATCAATCCTATCCTTTGGTCTATACTATCCTCTATCCTATCCTATCCTCTTACTTATCCTATCCTCTATCCTATCCTATCCTCTATCCTATCCGATCCTCTATCCTATCCTATCCTCTATCCTAGGCAATCCCATATCCTATCCTCTATCCTATCCTATCCTCTATCGTATCCTTTTTTCTATAATATCGTATGTTCTATCGTATCCTATCCTCTATCCTATCCTTTCCTCTATCCTATCCTCTATCCTATCCTTTCCTCTATCCTATCCTCTATCCAATCCTATCCTCTATCCTATCCTATCCTATCCTATCCTCTATCCTATCCTATACTCTATCCCATCCTATCCTCTATCGTATCCTATACTCTATCCTATCCCATCCTCTATCGTATCATATCCTCTATCCGATCCTGTCCTCTATCTTATCCTATCCTCTATCCTATACTATCCTCTATCCAATCTTATCCTCTATCCTATCCGATCCTCTATCCAATCCTCTCCTCTATCCTATCCTATCCTCTATCCTATCCCATCATCTATCCTATCCTATCCTCTATCCTATCCTATCCTCTATCCTATCCTATCCTCTTACTTATCCTATCCTCTATCCTATCCTATCCTCTATCCTATCCGATCCTCTATCCTATCCTATCCTCTATCCTATCCTATCCTCTATCCTATCCTATCCCATCCTATCCTCTTTCCTATCCTATA
>NW_027489567.1:0-35127 GCF_050948215.1 Halictus rubicundus
ATCGGATAAGATAGAGGATTGGATAGGATAGAGGAAAGGATAGGATAGAGGATCTGATAGAGGATAGGATAGGATAGAGGATAGGATAGGATAGAGGATAGGATAGGATAGTGGATCGGATAGAGGATAGGATAGGATAGAGGATAGGATAGGATAGAGGATAGGATAGGATAGAGGATAGGATAGGATAGAGGATAGGATAGGATAGAGGATAGAGTGGGATAGAGGATAGGACAGGATAGAGGATAGAATAGGATAGAGGATAGGATAGGATAGAGGATAGGATAGGATAGAGGATAGGATAGGATAGAGGATAGGATAGGATAGAGGACAGGATAGGATAGAGGATAGGATAGGATAGAGGATAGGATAGGATAGAGGTTAGGATAGTATAGAGAATAGGATATTATAGAGGATAGGATAGGATAGAGGATCGGATAAGATAGAGGATTGGATAGGATAGAGGAAAGGATAGGATAGAGGATCTGATAGAGGATAGGATAGGATAGAGGATAGGATAGGATAGAGGATAGGATAGGATAGTGGATCGGATAGAGGATAGGATAGGATAGAGGATAGGATAGGATAGAGGATAGGATAGGATAGAGGATAGGATAGGATAGAGGATAGGATAGGATAGAGGATAGGGTAGGATAGAGGATAGGATAGGATAGAGGATATAATAGGATAGAGGATAGGTTAGGATAGCGGATGGGATAGGATGGAGTATAGAATAGGATAGAGGATAGGATAGGATAGAGGATAGGATAGGATTGAGGATAGGATAGGATAGAGGATAGGATAGGATAGAGGATAGGATAGGATTGAGGATAGGATAGGATAGAGGATAGGATAGGATAGAGGATAGGATAGGATAGAGGATAGGATAGGATAGAGGTTAGGATAGTATAGAGAATAGGATATTATAGAGGATAGGATAGGATAGAGGATCGGATAAGATAGAGGATTGGATAGGATAGAGGAAAGGATAGGATAGAGGATCTGATAGAGGATAGGATAGGATAGAGGATAGGATAGGATAGAGGATAGGATAGGATAGTGGATCGGATAGAGGATAGGATAGGATAGAGGATAGGATAGGATAGAGGATAGGATAGGATAGAGGATAGGATAGGATAGAGGATAGGGTAGGATAGAGGATAGGATAGGATAGAGGATATAATAGGATAGAGGATAGGTTAGGATAGCGGATGGGATAGGATGGAGTATAGAATAGGATAGAGGATAGGATAGGATAGAGGATAGGATAGGATTGAGGATAGGATAGGATAGAGGATAGGATAGGATAGAGGATAGGATAGGATTGAGGATAGGATAGGATAGAGGATAGGATAGGATAGAGGATAGGATAGTATAGAGAATAAGATATTATAGAGGATAGGATAGGATAGAGGATCGGATAAGATAGAGGATTGGATAGGATAGAGGAAAGTATAGGTAATTGGATCGGATAGAGGATCGGATAAGGTAGAGGATAGTATAGGATAGAGGATAGGATAGGATATAGGATAGGATAGGATAAAGGATAGGATAGGATAGAGGACAGGATAGGATAGAGGATAGGATAGGATAGAGAATAGGATAGGATAGAAGATAGCATAGAGGATAGGATAGGATAGAGGATAGGATAGGATAGAGGATAGGATGGGATAGAGGATTGGATAGGATACGATAGAGGATAGGATAGATGATAGAGGATAGGATAGGATAGAGGATAGGATAGGATAGAGGATAGGATAGGATAGAGGATAGGATAGGATAGAGGATAGGATAGGATAGAGGATAGGATAGGATAGAGGATAGGATAGACGATAGTATAGGATAGAGGATAGGATAGGATAGAGGATAGGATAGGATAGAGGATAGGATAGGATAGAGGATAGGATAGGATAGAGGATAGGATAGGATAGAGGATAGGATAGGATTGAGGATAGGATAGGATAGAGGATAGGATAGGATAGAGGATAGGATAGACGATAGTATAGGATAGAGGATAGGATAGGATAGAGGATAGGATAGGATAGAGGATAGGATAGGATAGAGGATAGGATAGGTTAGAGGATAGGATAGTATAGAGGATAGGATAGAGGATAGGATAGGATAGAGGATAGGATAGGATAGAGGATAGGATAGGATAGAGGATAGGATAGGATAGAGGATGGTATAGAGGATAGGATAGAGGATAGGATAGGATAGAGGATAGGATAGGATAGGATAGAGGATAGGATAGGATAGAGGATAGGATATGATACGATAGAGGATAGGATAGATGATAGGATAGGATAGAGGATCTGATAGAGGATAGGATAGGATAGAGGATAGGATAGGATAGATGATAGGATAGGATAGTGGATCGGATAGAGGATAGGATAGGATAGAGGATAGGATAGGATAGAGGATAGGATAGGATAGAGGATAGGATAGGATAGAGGATAGGATAGGATAGAGGATAGGGTAGGATAGAGGATAGGATAGGATAGAGGATATAATAGGATAGAGGATAGGTTAGGATAGCGGATGGGATAGGATGGAGTATAGAATAGGATAGAGGATAGGATAGGATAGAGGATAGGATAGGATTGAGGATAGGATAGGATAGAGGATAGGATAGGATAGAGGATAGGATAGGATTGAGGATAGGATAGGATAGAGGATAGGATAGGATAGAGGATAGGATAGTATAGAGAATAAGATATTATAGAGGATAGGATAGGATAGAGGATCGGATAAGATAGAGGATTGGATAGGATAAAGGAAAGTATAGGTAATTGGATCGGATAGAGGATCGGATAAGGTAGAGGATAGTATAGGATAGAGGATAGGATAGGATAGAGGATAGGATAGGATATAGGATAGGATAGGATAAAGGATAGGATAGGATAGAGGACAGGATAGGATAGAGGATAGGATAGGATAGAGAAGAGGATAGGATAGAAGATAGCATAGAGGATAGGATAGGATAGAGGATAGGATAGGATAGAGGATAGGATGGGATAGAGGATAGGATAGGATAGAGAATAGGATAGGATAGAGAATAGGATAGGATAGAAGATAGCATAGAGGATAGGATAGGATAGAGGATAGGATAGGATAGAGGAGAGGGTGGGATAGAGGATAGGATAGGATAGAGGATAGGATAGGATAGAGGATAGAGTGGGATAGAGGATAGGATAGGATAGAGGATAGAATAGGATAGAGGATAGGATAGGATAGAGGATAGGATAGGATAGAGGATAGGATAGGATAGAGGATAGGATAGGATAGAGGACAGGCTAGGATGGAGGATAGGATAGGATAGAAAATAGGATAGGACAGAGGATAGTATAGGGTAGAGTATAGGATAGGATAGAGGATAGTATAGGGTAGAGTATAGGATAGGGTAGAGGATAGGATAGAGGATAGGATAGAGGATAGGATAGAGGATAGGATAGAGGATAGTATAGGATAGAGGATAGGATAGGATAGAGGATAGGATAGGATAGAGGATAGGATAGGATAGAGGATAGGATAGGATAGAGGATCGGATATAGGATAGGATAGGATAGAGGATGGTATAGAGGATATTATAGAGGATAGGATAGGATAGAGGATAGGATAGGACAGAGGATAGGATAGGATAGAGGATAGGATAGGATAGAGGATAGGATAGGATAGAGGATAGGATAGGATAGAGGATAGGATAGGATAGAGGATAGGATAGGATAGAGGATAGGATAGGATAGAGGATAGGATAGGATAGAGGATAGGATAGGATAGAGGATAGGATAGGATAGAGGATAGGATAGGATAGAGAATAGGATAGGATAGAAGATAGCATAGAGGATAGGATAGGATAGAGGATAGGATAGGATAGAGGATAGGGTGGGATAGAGGATAGGATAGGATAGAGGATAGGATAGGATAGAGGATAGGGTGGGATAGAGGATAGGATAGGATAGAGGATAGAATAGGATAGAGGATAGGATAGGATAGAGGATAGGATAGGATAGAGGATAGGATAGGATAGAGGATAGGATAGGATAGAGGATAGGATAGGATAGAGGATAGGATAGGATACAGTATAGGATAGGATATAGGATGGGATAGGACAGAGGATAGGATAGGGGATTTGATGGGATAGAGGATAGGATAGGATAGAAGATAGGATAGGATAGAGGATAGGATAGGATAGAGGATAGGATAGACGATAGGATAGGATAGAGGATAGGATAGGTTAGAGGATAGGATAGTATAGAGGATAGGATAGAGGATAGGATAGGATAGAGGATAGGGTGGGATAGAGGATAGGATAGGATAGAGGATAGGATAGGATAGAGGATAGGATAGGATAGAGGATAGGATAGACGATAGTATAGGATAGAGGATAGGATAGGATAGAGGATAGGATAGGATAGAGGATAGGATAGGATAGAGGATAGGATAGGATAGAGGATAGGATAGGATAGAGGATAGGATAGGATTGAGGATAGGATAGGATAGAGGATAGGATAGGATAGAGGATAGGATAGACGATAGTATAGGATAGAGGATAGGATAGGATAGAGGATAGGATAGGATAGAGGATAGGATAGGATAGAGGATAGGATAGGTTAGAGGATAGGATAGTATAGAGGATAGGATAGAGGATAGGATAGGATAGAGGATAGGATAGGATAGAGGATAGGATAGGATAGAGGATAGGATAGGATAGAGGATAGGATAGGATAGAGGATGGTATAGAGGATAGGATAGAGGATAGGATAGGATAGAGGATAGGATAGGATAGGATAGAGGATAGGATAGGATAGAGGATAGGATATGATACGATAGAGGATAGGATAGATGATAGGATAGGATAGAGGATCTGATAGAGGATAGGATAGGATAGAGGATAGGATAGGATAGATGATAGGATAGGATAGTGGATCGGATAGAGGATAGGATAGGATAGAGGATAGGATAGGATAGAGGATAGGATAGGATAGAGGATAGGATAGGATAGAGGATAGGATAGGATAGAGGATAGGGTAGGATAGAGGATAGGATAGGATAGAGGATATAATAGGATAGAGGATAGGTTAGGATAGCGGATGGGATAGGATGGAGTATAGAATAGGATAGAGGATAGGATAGGATAGAGGATAGGATAGGATTGAGGATAGGATAGGATAGAGGATAGGATAGGATAGAGGATAGGATAGGATTGAGGATAGGATAGGATAGAGGATAGGATAGGATAGAGGATAGGATAGTATAGAGAATAAGATATTATAGAGGATAGGATAGGATAGAGGATCGGATAAGATAGAGGATTGGATAGGATAAAGGAAAGTATAGGTAATTGGATCGGATAGAGGATCGGATAAGGTAGAGGATAGTATAGGATAGAGGATAGGATAGGATAGAGGATAGGATAGGATATAGGATAGGATAGGATAAAGGATAGGATAGGATAGAGGACAGGATAGGATAGAGGATAGGATAGGATAGAGAAGAGGATAGGATAGAAGATAGCATAGAGGATAGGATAGGATAGAGGATAGGATAGGATAGAGGATAGGATGGGATAGAGGATAGGATAGGATAGAGAATAGGATAGGATAGAGAATAGGATAGGATAGAAGATAGCATAGAGGATAGGATAGGATAGAGGATAGGATAGGATAGAGGAGAGGGTGGGATAGAGGATAGGATAGGATAGAGGATAGGATAGGATAGAGGATAGAGTGGGATAGAGGATAGGATAGGATAGAGGATAGAATAGGATAGAGGATAGGATAGGATAGAGGATAGGATAGGATAGAGGATAGGATAGGATAGAGGATAGGATAGGATAGAGGACAGGCTAGGATGGAGGATAGGATAGGATAGAAAATAGGATAGGACAGAGGATAGTATAGGGTAGAGTATAGGATAGGATAGAGGATAGTATAGGGTAGAGTATAGGATAGGGTAGAGGATAGGATAGAGGATAGGATAGAGGATAGGATAGAGGATAGGATAGAGGATAGTATAGGATAGAGGATAGGATAGGATAGAGGATAGGATAGGATAGAGGATAGGATAGGATAGAGGATAGGATAGGATAGAGGATCGGATATAGGATAGGATAGGATAGAGGATGGTATAGAGGATATTATAGAGGATAGGATAGGATAGAGGATAGGATAGGACAGAGGATAGGATAGGATAGAGGATAGGATAGGATAGAGGATAGGATAGGATAGAGGATAGGATAGGATAGAGGATAGGATAGGATAGAGGATAGGATAGGATAGAGGATAGGATAGGATAGAGGATAGGATAGGATAGAGGATAGGATAGGATAGAGGATAGGATAGGATAGAGGATAGGATAGGATAGAGAATAGGATAGGATAGAAGATAGCATAGAGGATAGGATAGGATAGAGGATAGGATAGGATAGAGGATAGGGTGGGATAGAGGATAGGATAGGATAGAGGATAGGATAGGATAGAGGATAGGGTGGGATAGAGGATAGGATAGGATAGAGGATAGAATAGGATAGAGGATAGGATAGGATAGAGGATAGGATAGGATAGAGGATAGGATAGGATAGAGGATAGGATAGGATAGAGGATAGGATAGGATAGAGGATAGGATAGGATACAGTATAGGATAGGATATAGGATGGGATAGGACAGAGGATAGGATAGGGGATTTGATGGGATAGAGGATAGGATAGGATAGAAGATAGGATAGGATAGAGGATAGGATAGGATAGAGGATAGGATAGACGATAGGATAGGATAGAGGATTGGATAGGTTAGAGGATAGGATAGTATAGAGGATAGGATAGAGGATAGGATAGGATAGAGGATAGGGTGGGATAGAGGATAGGATAGGATAGAGGATAGGATAGGATAGAGGATAGGATAGGATAGAGGATAGGATAGGATAGAGGACAGGCTAGGATGGAGGATAGGATAGGATAGAAAATAGGATAGGACAGAGGATAGTATAGGGTAGAGTATAGGATAGGATAGAGGATAGTATAGGGTAGAGTATAGGATAGGGTAGAGGATAGGATAGAGGATAGGATAGAGGATAGGATAGAGGATAGGATAGAGGATAGTATAGGATAGAGGATAGGATAGGATATAGGATAGGATAGGATAGAGGATAGGATAGGATAGAGGATCGGATAGAGGATAGGATAGGATAGAGGATGGTATAGAGGATAGGATAGAGGATAGGATAGGATAGGATAGAGGATCGGATAGAGGATAGGATAGGATAGAGGATGGTATAGAGGATAGGATAGAGGATAGGATAGGATAGAGGATAGGATAGGATAGAGGATAGGATAGGATAGATGATAGGATAGGATCGAGGATAGGATAGGATAGAGGATAGGATAGGATAGAGGATAGGATAGGATAGAGGATAGGATAGGATAGAGGATAGGATAGGATAGAGGATAGGATAGGATAGAGGATAGGATAGGATAGAGGATAGGATAGGATAGAGGATAGGATAGGATAGAGGATAGGATAGGATAGAGGATAGGATAGGATAGAGGATAGGATAGGATAGAGGATAGGATAGGATAGAGGATAGGATAGGATAGAGGATAGGATAGGATAGAGGATAGGATAGGATAGAGGATAGGATAGGATAGAGGATAGGATAGGATAGAGGATAGGATAGTATAGAGAATAGGATATTATAGAGGATAGGATAGGATAGAGGATCGGATAAGATAGAGGATTGGATAGGATAGAGGAAAGGATAGGATAGAGGATAGTATAGGATAGAGAATAGGATAGGATGGAAGATAGCATAGAGGATAGGATAGGATAGAGGATAGGATAGGATAGAGGATAGGGTGGGATAGAGGATAGGATAGGATAGAGGATAGGATAGGATAGAGAATAGGATAGGATAGAAGATAGCATAGAGGATAGGATAGGATAGAGGATAGGATAGGATAGAGGATAGGGTGGGATAGAGGAAAGGATAGGATAGAGGGTAGGATAGGATAGAGGATAGGGTGGGATAGAGGATAGGATAGGATAGAGGATAGAATAGGATAGAGGATAGGATAGGATAGAGGATAGGATAGGATAGAGGATAGGATAGGATAGAGGATAGGATAGGATAGAGGATAGGATAGGATAGAGTATAGGATAGGATATAGGATAGGATAGGACAGAGGATAGGATAGGGGATTTGATGGGATAGGGGATAGGATAGGATAGAAGATAGGATAGGATAGAGGATAGGATAGGATAGAGGATAGGATAGGATAGAGGATAGGATAGACGATAGGATAGGATAGAGGATAGGATAGGTTAGATGATAGGATAGTATAGAGGATAGGATAGAGGATAGGATAGGATAGAGGATAGGATAGGTTAGAGGATAGGATAGTATAGAGGATAGGATAGAGGATAGGATAGGATAGAGGATAGGATAGGATAGAGGATAGGATAGGAAAGAGGATAGGATAGAGGATAAGATAGAGGATAGGATAGGATAGAGGATAGGATAGGATAGAGGATAGGATAGGATAGAGGATAGGACAGGATAGAGGATAGGATAGGATAGAGGATAGGATAGGATAGAGGATAGGATAGGATTGAGGATAGGATAGGATAGAGGATAGGATAGGATAGAGGACAGGATAGGATAGAGGATAGGATAGGATAGAGGATAGGATAGGATAGAGGATAGGATAGGATAGAGGATAGGATAGGATAGAGGATAGGATAGACGATAGTATAGGATAGAGGATAGGATAGGATAGAGGATAGGATAGGATAGAGGATAGGATAGGATAGAGGATAGGATAGGATAGAGGATAGGATAGGATAGAGGATATGATGGGATAGAGGATAGGATAGGATAGAGGATAGGATAGGAAAGAGGATAGGATAGAGGATAAGATAGAGGATAGGATAGGATAGAGGATAGGATAGGATAGAGGATAGGATAGGATAGAGGATAGGACAGGATAGAGGATAGGATAGGATAGAGGATAGGATAGGATAGAGGATAGGATAGGATAGAGGATAGGATAGGATAGAGGATAGGATAGGTTAGAGGATAGGATAGTATAGAGGATAGGATAGAGGATAGGATAGGATAGAGGATAGGATAGGATAGAGGATAGGATAGGAAAGAGGATAGGATAGAGGATAAGATAGAGGATAGGATAGGATAGAGGATAGGATAGGATAGAGGATAGGATAGGATAGAGGATAGGACAGGATAGAGGATAGGATAGGATAGAGGATAGGATAGGATAGAGGATAGGATAGGATTGAGGATAGGATAGGATAGAGGATAGGATAGGATAGAGGACAGGATAGGATAGAGGATAGGATAGGATAGAGGATAGGATAGGATAGAGGATAGGATAGGATAGAGGATAGGATAGGATAGAGGATAGGATAGACGATAGTATAGGATAGAGGATAGGATAGGATAGAGGATAGGATAGGATAGAGGATAGGATAGGATAGAGGATAGGATAGGATAGAGGATAGGATAGGATAGAGGATATGATGGGATAGAGGATAGGATAGGATAGAGGATGGTATAGAGGATAGGATAGAGGACAGGATAGGATAGAGGATAGGATAGGATAGGATAGAGGATAGGATAGGATAGAGGATAGGATATGATACGATAGAGGATAGGATAGATGATAGGATAGGATAGGATAGAGGATCTGATAGAGGATAGGATAGGATAGAGGATAGGATAGGATAGAGGATAGGATAGGATAGAGGATAGGATAGGATAGAGGATAGGATAGGATAGAGGATAGGATAGGATAGAGGATAGGATAGGATAGAGGATAGGATAGGATAGAGGATAGGATAGGATTGAGGATAGGATAGGATAGAGGATAGGATAGGATAGAGGACAGGATAGGATAGAGGATAGGATAGGATAGAGGATAGGATAGGATAGAGGATAGGATAGGATAGAGGATAGGATAGGATAGAGGATAGGATAGACGATAGTATAGGATAGAGGATAGGATAGGATAGAGGATAGGATAGGATAGAGGATAGGATAGGATAGAGGATAGGATAGGATAGAGGATAGGATAGGATAGAGGATATGATGGGATAGAGGATAGGATAGGATAGAGGATGGTATAGAGGATAGGATAGAGGATAGGATAGGATAGAGGATAGGATAGGATAGGATAGAGGATAGGATAGGATAGAGGATAGGATATGATACGATAGAGGATAGGATAGATGATAGGATAGGATAGGATAGAGGATCTGATAGAGGATAGGATAGGATAGAGGATAGGATAGGATAGAGGATAGGATAGGATTGAGGATATGATAGAGAATAGGACAGGATAGAGGATAGGATAGGGGATTGTATAGGATAGAAGATAGGAGACGATAGAGGATAGGATAGGATAAAGGATAGGATAGGATAGAGGATAGGATATGATAGCGGATAGGATAGGATAGAGGATAGGATAGGATAGAGTATAGAATAGGATAGAGGATAGGATAGGATAGAGGATAGGATAGGATAGAGGATAGGATAGGATAGAGGATAGGATAGGATAGAGGATAACATAGGATAGAGGATAGGATAGGACAGAGGACAGGCTAGGATAGAGGATAGGATAGGATAGAGGATAGGATAGGATAGAGGATAGGATAGGATAGAGGACAGGATAGGATAGAGGATAGGATAGGATAGAGGATAGGATAGGATAGAGGATAGGATAGGATAGAGGATAGGATAGGATAGAGGATAGGATAGACGATAGTATAGGATAGAGGATAGGATAGGATAGAGGATAGGATAGGATAGAGGATAGGATAGGATAGAGGATAGGATAGGATAGAGGATAGGATAGGATAGAGGATATGATGGGATAGAGGATAGGATAGGATAGAGGATGGTATAGAGGATAGGATAGAGGATAGGATAGGATAGAGGATAGGATAGGATAGGATAGAGGATAGGATAGGATAGAGGATAGGATATGATACGATAGAGGATAGGATAGATGATAGGATAGGATAGGATAGAGGATCTGATAGAGGATAGGATAGGATAGAGGATAGGATAGGATAGAGGATAGGATAGGATAGAGGATAGGATAGGATAGAGGATAGGATAGGATAGAGGATAGGATAGGATAGAGGATAGGATAGGATAGAGGATAGGATAGGATTGAGGATAGGATAGGATAGAGGATAGGATAGGATAGAGGACAGGATAGGATAGAGGATAGGATAGGATAGAGGATAGGATAGGATAGAGGATAGGATAGGATAGAGGATAGGATAGGATAGAGGATAGGATAGACGATAGTATAGGATAGAGGATAGGATAGGATAGAGGATAGGATAGGATAGAGGATAGGATAGGATAGAGGATAGGATAGGATAGAGGATAGGATAGGATAGAGGATATGATGGGATAGAGGATAGGATAGGATAGAGGATGGTATAGAGGATAGGATAGAGGATAGGATAGGATAGAGGATAGGATAGGATAGGATAGAGGATAGGATAGGATAGAGGATAGGATATGATACGATAGAGGATAGGATAGATGATAGGATAGGATAGGATAGAGGATCTGATAGAGGATAGGATAGGATAGAGGATAGGATAGGATAGAGGATAGGATAGGATTGAGGATATGATAGAGAATAGGACAGGATAGAGGATAGGATAGGGGATTGTATAGGATAGAAGATAGGAGACGATAGAGGATAGGATAGGATAAAGGATAGGATAGGATAGAGGATAGGATATGATAGCGGATAGGATAGGATAGAGGATAGGATAGGATAGAGTATAGAATAGGATAGAGGATAGGATAGGATAGAGGATAGGATAGGATAGAGGATAGGATAGGATAGAGGATAGGATAGGATAGAGGATAACATAGGATAGAGGATAGGATAGGACAGAGGACAGGCTAGGATAGAGGATAGGATAGGATAGAGGATAGGATAGGATAGAGGATAGGATAGGATAGAGGATAGGATAGGATAGAGGATAGGATAGGATAGAGGATAGGATAGGATAGAGGATAGGATAGGATACAGGATAGGATAGGATAGAGGATGGTATAGAGGATAGGATAGAGGATAGGATAGGATAGAGGATAGGATAGGATAGGATAGAGGATAGGATAGGATAGAGGATAGGATAGGATAGAGGATAGGATATGATACGATAGAGGATAGGATAGATGATAGGATAGGATAGAGGATCTGATAGAGGATAGGATAGGATAGAGGATAGGATAGGATAGTGGATCGGATAGAGGATAGGATAGGATAGAGGATAGGATAGGATAGAGGATAGGGTAGGATAGAGGATAGGGTAGGATAGAGGATAGGATAGGATAGAGGATATAATAGGATAGAGGATAGGTTAGGATAGCGGATGGGATAGGATGGAGTATAGAATAGGATAGAGGATAGGATAGGATAGAGGATAGGATAGGATTGAGGATAGGATAGGATAGAGGATAGGATAGGATAGAGGATAGGATAGGATTGAGGATAGGATAGGATAGAGGATAGGATAGGATAGAGGATAGGATAGTATAGAGAATAAGATATTATAGAGGATAGGATAGGATAGAGGATCGGATAAGATAGAGGATTGGATAGGATAGAGGAAAGTATAGGTAATTGGATCGGATAGAGGATAGGATAGGATATAGGATAGGATAGGATAAAGGATAGGATAGGATAGAGGACAGGATAGGATAGAGGATAGGATAGGATAGAGAATAGGATAGGATAGAAGATAGCATAGAGGATAGGATAGGATAGAGGATAGGATAGGATAGAGGATAGGATGGGATAGAGGATAGGATAGGATAGAGGATAGGATAGGATAGAGAATAGGATAGGATAGAAGATAGCATAGAGGATAGGATAGGATAGAGGATAGGATAGGATAGAGGAGAGGGTGGGATAGAGGATAGGATAGGATAGAGGATAGGATAGGATAGAGGATAGAGTGGGGTAGAGGATAGGATAGGATAGAGGATAGAATAGGATAGAGGATAGGATAGGATAGAGGATAGGATAGGATAGAGGATAGGATAGGATAGAGGATAGGATAGGATAGAGGACAGGCTAGGATGGAGGATAGGATAGGATAGAAAATAGGATAGGACAGAGGATAGTATAGGGTAGAGTATAGGATAGGATAGAGGATAGTGTAGGGTAGAGTATAGGATAGGGTAGAGGATAGGATAGAGGATAGGATAGAGGATAGGATAGAGGATAGGATAGAGGATAGTATAGGATAGAGGATAGGATAGGATAGAGGATAGGATAGGATAGAGGATAGGATAGGATAGAGGATAGGATAGGATAGAGGATCGGATATAGGATAGGATAGGATAGAGGATGGTATAGAGGATATTATAGAGGATAGGATAGGATAGAGGATAGGATAGGACAGAGGATAGGATAGGACAGAGGATAGGATAGGATAGAGGATAGGATAGGATAGAGGATAGGATAGGATAGAGGATAGGATAGGATAGAGGATAGGATAGGATAGAGGATAGGATAGGATAGAGGATAGGATAGGATAGAGGTTAGGATAGTATAGAGAATAGGATATTATAGAGGATAGGATAGGATAGAGGATCGGATAAGATAGAGGATTGGATAGGATAGAGGAAAGTATAGGTAATTGGATCGGATAGAGGATCGGATAAGGTAGAGGATAGTATAGGATAGAGGATAGGATAGGATATAGGATAGGATAGGATAAAGGATAGGATAGGATAGAGGACAGGATAGGATAGAGGATAGGATAGGATAGAGAATAGGATAGGATAGAAGATAGCATAGAGGATAGGATAGGATAGAGGATAGGATAGGATAGAGGATAGGATGGGATAGAGGATAGGATAGGATAGAGGATAGGATAGGATAGAGAATAGGATAGGATAGAAGATAGCATAGAGGATAGGATAGGATAGAGGATAGGATAGGATAGAGGAGAGGGTGGGATAGAGGATAGGATAGGATAGAGGATAGGATAGGATAGAGGATAGAGTGGGATAGAGGATAGGACAGGATAGAGGATAGAATAGGATAGAGGATAGGATAGGATAGAGGATAGGATAGGATAGAGGATAGGATAGGATAGAGGATAGGATAGGATAGAGGACAGGATAGGATAGAGGATAGGATAGGATAGAGGATAGGATAGGATAGAGGTTAGGATAGTATAGAGAATAGGATATTATAGAGGATAGGATAGGATAGAGGATCGGATAAGATAGAGGATTGGATAGGATAGAGGAAAGGATAGGATAGAGGATCTGATAGAGGATAGGATAGGATAGAGGATAGGATAGGATAGAGGATAGGATAGGATAGAGGATAGGATAGGATAGTGGATCGGATAGAGGATAGGATAGGATAGAGCATAGGATAGGATAGAGGATAGGATAGGATAGAGGATAGGATAGGATAGAGGATAGGGTAGGATAGAGGATAGGATAGGATAGAGGATATAATAGGATAGAGGAAAGGTTAGGATAGCGGATGGGATAGGATGGAGTATAGAATAGGATAGAGGATAGGATAGGATAGAGGATAGGATAGGATTGAGGATAGGATAGGATAGAGGATAGGATAGGATAGAGGATAGGATAGGATTGAGGATAGGATAGGATAGAGGATAGGATAGGATAGAGGATAGGATAGGATAGAGGATAGGATAGGATAGAGGTTAGGATAGTATAGAGAATAGGATATTATAGAGGAGAGGATAGGATAGAGGATCGGATAAGATAGAGGATTGGATAGGATAGAGGAAAGGATAGGATAGAGGATCTGATAGAGGATAGGATAGGATAGAGGATAGGATAGGATAGAGGATAGGATAGGATAGTGGATCGGATAGAGGATAGGATAGGATAGAGGATAGGATAGGATAGAGGATAGGATAGGATAGAGGATAGGATAGGATAGAGGATAGGGTAGGATAGAGGATAGGATAGGATAGAGGATATAATAGGATAGAGGATAGGTTAGGATAGCGGATGGGATAGGATGGAGTATAGAATAGGATAGAGGATAGGATAGGATAGAGGATAGGATAGGATTGAGGATAGGATAGGATAGAGGATAGGATAGGATAGAGGATAGGATAGGATTGAGGATAGGATAGGATAGAGGATAGGATAGGATAGAGGATAGGATAGTATAGAGAATAAGATATTATAGAGGATAGGATAGGATAGAGGATCGGATAAGATAGAGGATTGGATAGGATAGAGGAAAGTATAGGTAATTGGATCGGATAGAGGATCGGATAAGGTAGAGGATAGTATAGGATAGAGGATAGGATAGGATATAGGATAGGATAGGATAAAGGATAGGATAGGATAGAGGACAGGATAGGATAGAGGATAGGATAGGATAGAGAATAGGATAGGATAGAAGATAGCATAGAGGATAGGATAGGATAGAGGATAGGATAGGATAGAGGATAGGATGGGATAGAGGATAGGATAGGATAGAGGATAGGATAGGATAGAGAATAGGATAGGATAGAAGATAGCATAGAGGATAGGATAGGATAGAGGATAGGATAGGATAGAGGAGAGGGTGGGATAGAGGATAGGATAGGATAGAGGATAGGATAGGATAGAGGATAGAGTGGGATAGAGGATAGGACAGGATAGAGGATAGAATAGGATAGAGGATAGGATAGGATAGAGGATAGGATAGGATAGAGGATAGGATAGGATAGAGGATAGGATAGGATAGAGGACAGGCTAGGATGGAGGATAGGATAGGATAGAAAATAGGATAGGACAGAGGATAGTATAGGGTAGAGTATAGGATAGGATAGAGGATAGTATAGGGTAGAGTATAGGATAGGGTAGAGGATAGGATAGAGGATAGGATAGAGGATAGTATAGGATAGGATAGAGGATAGGATAGGATAGAGGATAGGATAGGATAGAGGATAGGATAGGATAGAGGATCGGATATAGGATAGGATAGGATAGAGGATGGTATAGAGGATATTATAGAGGATAGGATAGGATAGAGGATAGGATAGGACAGAGGATAGGATAGGATAGAGGATAGGATAGGATAGAGGATAGGATAGGATAGAGGATAGGATAGGATAGAGGATAGGATAGGATAGAGGATAGGATAGGATAGAGGATAGGATAGGATAGAGGATAGGATAGGATAGAGGTTAGGATAGTATAGAGAATAGGATATTATAGATTATAGGATAGGATAGAGGATCGGATAAGATAGAGGATTGGATAGGATAGAGGAAAGGATAGGATAGAGGATAGGATAGGATAGAGAATAGGATAGGATAGAAGATAGCATAGAGGATAGGATAGGATAGAGGATAGGATAGGATAGAGGATAGGGTGGGATAGAGGATAGGATAGGATAGAGGATAGGATAGGATAGAGAATAGGATAGGATAGAAGATAGCATAGAGGATAGGATAGGATAGAGGATAGGATAGGATAGAGGATAGGGTGGGATAGAGGATAGGATAGGATACGATAGAGGATAGGATAGATGATAGAGGATAGGATAGGATAGAGGATAGGATAGGATAGAGGATAGGATAGGATAGAGGATAGGATAGGATAGAGGATAGGATAGGATAGAGGATAGGATAGGATAGAGGATAGGATAGACGATAGTATAGGATAGAGGATAGGATAGGATAGAGGATAGGATAGGATAGAGGATAGGATAGGATAGAGGATAGGATAGGATAGAGGATAGGATAGGATAGAGGATAGGATAGGATTGAGGATAGGATAGGATAGAGGATAGGATAGGATAGAGGATAGGATAGACGATAGTATAGGATAGAGGATAGGATAGGATAGAGGATAGGATAGGATAGAGGATAGGATAGGATAGAGGATAGGATAGGTTAGAGGATAGGATAGGATAGAGGATAGGATAGGATAGAGGATAGGATAGGATAGAGGATAGGATAGGATAGAGGATAGGATAGGATAGAGGATAGGATAGGATTGAGGATAGGATAGGATAGAGGATAGGATAGGATAGAGGATAGGATAGACGATAGTATAGGATAGAGGATAGGATAGGATAGAGGATAGGATAGGATAGAGGATAGGATAGGATAGAGGATAGGATAGGTTAGAGGATAGGATAGTATAGAGGATAGGATAGAGGATAGGATAGGATAGAGGATAGGATAGGATAGAGGATAGGATAGGATAGAGGATGGTATAGAGGATAGGATAGAGGATAGGATAGGATAGAGGATAGGATAGGATAGGATAGAGGATAGGATAGGATAGAGGATAGGATATGATACGATAGAGGATAGGATAGATGATAGGATAGGATAGAGGATCTGATAGAGGATATGATAGGATAGAGGATAGGATAGGATAGATGATAGGATAGGATAGTGGATCGGATAGAGGATAGGATAGGATAGAGGATAGGATAGGATAGACGATAGGATAGGATAGAGGATAGGATAGGATAGAGGATAGGGTAGGATAGAGGATAGGATAGGATAGAGGATATAATAGGATAGAGGATAGGTTAGGATAGCGGATGGGATAGGATGGAGTATAGAATAGGATAGAGGATAGGATAGGATAGAGGATAGGATAGGATTGAGGATAGGATAGGATAGAGGATAGGATAGGATAGAGGATAGGATAGGATTGAGGATAGGATAGGATAGAGGATAGGATAGGATAGAGGATAGGATAGTATAGAGAATAAGATATTATAGAGGATAGGATAGGATAGAGGATCGGATAAGATAGAGGATTGGATAGGATAAAGGAAAGTATAGGTAATTGGATCGGATAGAGGATCGGATAAGGTAGAGGATAGTATAGGATAGAGGATAGGATAGGATAGAGGATAGGATAGGATATAGGATAGGATAGGATAAAGGATAGGATAGGATAGAGGACAGGATAGGATAGAGGATAGGATAGGATAGAGAAGAGGATAGGATAGAAGATAGCATAGAGGATAGGATAGGATAGAGGATAGGATAGGATAGAGGATAGGATGGGATAGAGGATAGGATAGGATAGAGAATAGGATAGGATAGAGAATAGGATAGGATAGAAGATAGCATAGAGGATAGGATAGGATAGAGGATAGGATAGGATAGAGGAGAGGGTGGGATAGAGGATAGGATAGGATAGAGGATAGGATAGGATAGAGGATAGAGTGGGATAGAGGATAGGATAGGATAGAGGATAGAATAGGATAGAGGATAGGATAGGATAGAGGATAGGATAGGATAGAGGATAGGATAGGATAGAGGATAGGATAGGATAGAGGACAGGCTAGGATGGAGGATAGGATAGGATAGAAAATAGGATAGGACAGAGGATAGTATAGGGTAGAGTATAGGATAGGATAGAGGATAGTATAGGGTAGAGTATAGGATAGGGTAGAGGATAGGATAGAGGATAGGATAGAGGATAGGATAGAGGATAGGATAGAGGATAGTATAGGATAGAGGATAGGATAGGATAGAGGATAGGATAGGATAGAGGATAGGATAGGATAGAGGATAGGATAGGATAGAGGATCGGATATAGGATAGGATAGGATAGAGGATGGTATAGAGGATATTATAGAGGATAGGATAGGATAGAGGATAGGATAGGACAGAGGATAGGATAGGATAGAGGATAGGATAGGATAGAGGATAGGATAGGATAGAGGATAGGATAGGATAGAGGATAGGATAGGATAGAGGATAGGATAGGATAGAGGATAGGATAGGATAGAGGATAGGATAGGATAGAGGATAGGATAGGATAGAGGTTAGGATAGTATAGAGAATAGGATATTATAGAGGATAGGATAGGATAGAGGATCGGATAAGATAGAGGATAGGATAGGATAGAGGATAGGGTAGGACAGAGGATAGGATAGGATAGAGGATAGGATAGGATAGAGGATAGGATAGGATAGAGGATAGGATAGGATAGAGGATAGGATAGGATAGAGGATAGGATAGGATAGAGGATAGGATAGGATAGAGGATAGGATAGGATAGAGGATAGGATAGGATAGAGGATAGGATAGGATAGAGGATAGGATAGGATAGAGGATAGGATAGACGATAGTATAGGATAGAGGATAGGATAGGATAGAGGATAGGATAGGATAGAGGATAGGATAGGATAGAGGATAGGATAGGATAGAGGATAGGATAGGATTGAGGATAGGATAGGATAGAGGATAGGATAGGATAGAGGATAGGATAGTATAGAGAATAAGATATTATAGAGGATAGGATAGGATAGAGGATCGGATAAGATAGAGGATTGGATAGGATAAAGGAAAGTATAGGTAATTGGATCGGATAGAGGATCGGATAAGGTAGAGGATAGTATAGGATAGAGGATAGGATAGGATAGAGGATAGGATAGGATATAGGATAGGATAGGATAAAGGATAGGATAGGATAGAGGACAGGATAGGATAGAGGATAGGATAGGATAGAGAAGAGGATAGGATAGAAGATAGCATAGAGGATAGGATAGGATAGAGGATAGGATAGGATAGAGGATAGGATGGGATAGAGGATAGGATAGGATAGAGAATAGGATAGGATAGAGAATAGGATAGGATAGAAGATAGCATAGAGGATAGGATAGGATAGAGGATAGGATAGGATAGAGGAGAGGGTGGGATAGAGGATAGGATAGGATAGAGGATAGGATAGGATAGAGGATAGAGTGGGATAGAGGATAGGATAGGATAGAGGATAGAATAGGATAGAGGATAGGATAGGATAGAGGATAGGATAGGATAGAGGATAGGATAGGATAGAGGATAGGATAGGATAGAGGACAGGCTAGGATGGAGGATAGGATAGGATAGAAAATAGGATAGGACAGAGGATAGTATAGGGTAGAGTATAGGATAGGATAGAGGATAGTATAGGGTAGAGTATAGGATAGGGTAGAGGATAGGATAGAGGATAGGATAGAGGATAGGATAGAGGATAGGATAGAGGATAGTATAGGATAGAGGATAGGATAGGATAGAGGATAGGATAGGATAGAGGATAGGATAGGATAGAGGATAGGATAGGATAGAGGATCGGATATAGGATAGGATAGGATAGAGGATGGTATAGAGGATATTATAGAGGATAGGATAGGATAGAGGATAGGATAGGACAGAGGATAGGATAGGATAGAGGATAGGATAGGATAGAGGATAGGATAGGATAGAGGATAGGATAGGATAGAGGATAGGATAGGATAGAGGATAGGATAGGATAGAGGATAGGATAGGATAGAGGATAGGATAGGATAGAGGATAGGATAGGATAGAGGATAGGATAGGATAGAGGATAGGATAGGATAGAGAATAGGATAGGATAGAAGATAGCATAGAGGATAGGATAGGATAGAGGATAGGATAGGATAGAGGATAGGGTGGGATAGAGGATAGGATAGGATAGAGGATAGGATAGGATAGAGGATAGGGTGGGATAGAGGATAGGATAGGATAGAGGATAGAATAGGATAGAGGATAGGATAGGATAGAGGATAGGATAGGATAGAGGATAGGATAGGATAGAGGATAGGATAGGATAGAGGATAGGATAGGATAGAGGATAGGATAGGATACAGTATAGGATAGGATATAGGATGGGATAGGACAGAGGATAGGATAGGGGATTTGATGGGATAGAGGATAGGATAGGATAGAAGATAGGATAGGATAGAGGATAGGATAGGATAGAGGATAGGATAGACGATAGGATAGGATAGAGGATAGGATAGGTTAGAGGATAGGATAGTATAGAGGATAGGATAGAGGATAGGATAGGATAGAGGATAGGGTGGGATAGAGGATAGGATAGGATAGAGGATAGGATAGGATAGAGGATAGGATAGGATAGAGGATAGGATAGGATAGAGGACAGGCTAGGATGGAGGATAGGATAGGATAGAAAATAGGATAGGACAGAGGATAGTATAGGGTAGAGTATAGGATAGGATAGAGGATAGTATAGGGTAGAGTATAGGATAGGGTAGAGGATAGGATAGAGGATAGGATAGAGGATAGGATAGAGGATAGGATAGAGGATAGTATAGGATAGAGGATAGGATAGGATATAGGATAGGATAGGATAGAGGATAGGATAGGATAGAGGATCGGATAGAGGATAGGATAGGATAGAGGATGGTATAGAGGATAGGATAGAGGATAGGATAGGATAGAGGATAGGATAGGATAGAGGATAGGATAGGATAGATGATAGGATAGGATCGAGGATAGGATAGGATAGAGGATAGGATAGGATAGAGGATAGGATAGGATAGAGGATAGGATAGGATAGAGGATAGGATAGGATAGAGGATAGGATAGGATAGAGGATAGGATAGGATAGAGGATAGGATAGGATAGAGGATAGGATAGGATAGAGGATAGGATAGGATAGAGGATAGGATAGGATAGAGGAT
This sequence comes from Halictus rubicundus, assembly GCF_050948215.1. Taxonomy (NCBI): domain Eukaryota; kingdom Metazoa; phylum Arthropoda; class Insecta; order Hymenoptera; family Halictidae; genus Halictus; species Halictus rubicundus. The sequence goes on from NW_027489567.1 coordinate 21,498, forward strand.
AGGATAGGATAGAGGATAGGATAGGATAGAGGATAGGATAGGATAGAGGATAGGATAGGATAGAGGATAGGATAGGATAGAGGATAGGATAGTATAGAGAATAGGATATTATAGAGGATAGGATAGGATAGAGGATCGGATAAGATAGAGGATTGGATAGGATAGAGGAAAGGATAGGATAGAGGATAGTATAGGATAGAGAATAGGATAGGATGGAAGATAGCATAGAGGATAGGATAGGATAGAGGATAGGATAGGATAGAGGATAGGGTGGGATAGAGGATAGGATAGGATAGAGGATAGGATAGGATAGAGAATAGGATAGGATAGAAGATAGCATAGAGGATAGGATAGGATAGAGGATAGGATAGGATAGAGGATAGGGTGGGATAGAGGAAAGGATAGGATAGAGGGTAGGATAGGATAGAGGATAGGGTGGGATAGAGGATAGGATAGGATAGAGGATAGAATAGGATAGAGGATAGGATAGGATAGAGGATAGGATAGGATAGAGGATAGGATAGGATAGAGGATAGGATAGGATAGAGGATAGGATAGGATAGAGTATAGGATAGGATATAGGATAGGATAGGACAGAGGATAGGATAGGGGATTTGATGGGATAGGGGATAGGATAGGATAGAAGATAGGATAGGATAGAGGATAGGATAGGATAGAGGATAGGATAGGATAGAGGATAGGATAGACGATAGGATAGGATAGAGGATAGGATAGGTTAGATGATAGGATAGTATAGAGGATAGGATAGAGGATAGGATAGGATAGAGGATAGGATAGGTTAGAGGATAGGATAGTATAGAGGATAGGATAGAGGATAGGATAGGATAGAGGATAGGATAGGATAGAGGATAGGATAGGAAAGAGGATAGGATAGAGGATAAGATAGAGGATAGGATAGGATAGAGGATAGGATAGGATAGAGGATAGGATAGGATAGAGGATAGGACAGGATAGAGGATAGGATAGGATAGAGGATAGGATAGGATAGAGGATAGGATAGGATTGAGGATAGGATAGGATAGAGGATAGGATAGGATAGAGGACAGGATAGGATAGAGGATAGGATAGGATAGAGGATAGGATAGGATAGAGGATAGGATAGGATAGAGGATAGGATAGGATAGAGGATAGGATAGACGATAGTATAGGATAGAGGATAGGATAGGATAGAGGATAGGATAGGATAGAGGATAGGATAGGATAGAGGATAGGATAGGATAGAGGATAGGATAGGATAGAGGATATGATGGGATAGAGGATAGGATAGGATAGAGGATGGTATAGAGGATAGGATAGAGGACAGGATAGGATAGAGGATAGGATAGGATAGGATAGAGGATAGGATAGGATAGAGGATAGGATATGATACGATAGAGGATAGGATAGATGATAGGATAGGATAGGATAGAGGATCTGATAGAGGATAGGATAGGATAGAGGATAGGATAGGATAGAGGATAGGATAGGATAGAGGATAGGATAGGATAGAGGATAGGATAGGATAGAGGATAGGATAGGATAGAGGATAGGATAGGATAGAGGATAGGATAGGATAGAGGATAGGATAGGATTGAGGATAGGATAGGATAGAGGATAGGATAGGATAGAGGACAGGATAGGATAGAGGATAGGATAGGATAGAGGATAGGATAGGATAGAGGATAGGATAGGATAGAGGATAGGATAGGATAGAGGATAGGATAGACGATAGTATAGGATAGAGGATAGGATAGGATAGAGGATAGGATAGGATAGAGGATAGGATAGGATAGAGGATAGGATAGGATAGAGGATAGGATAGGATAGAGGATATGATGGGATAGAGGATAGGATAGGATAGAGGATGGTATAGAGGATAGGATAGAGGATAGGATAGGATAGAGGATAGGATAGGATAGGATAGAGGATAGGATAGGATAGAGGATAGGATATGATACGATAGAGGATAGGATAGATGATAGGATAGGATAGGATAGAGGATCTGATAGAGGATAGGATAGGATAGAGGATAGGATAGGATAGAGGATAGGATAGGATTGAGGATATGATAGAGAATAGGACAGGATAGAGGATAGGATAGGGGATTGTATAGGATAGAAGATAGGAGACGATAGAGGATAGGATAGGATAAAGGATAGGATAGGATAGAGGATAGGATATGATAGCGGATAGGATAGGATAGAGGATAGGATAGGATAGAGTATAGAATAGGATAGAGGATAGGATAGGATAGAGGATAGGATAGGATAGAGGATAGGATAGGATAGAGGATAGGATAGGATAGAGGATAACATAGGATAGAGGATAGGATAGGACAGAGGACAGGCTAGGATAGAGGATAGGATAGGATAGAGGATAGGATAGGATAGAGGATAGGATAGGATAGAGGACAGGATAGGATAGAGGATAGGATAGGATAGAGGATAGGATAGGATAGAGGATAGGATAGGATAGAGGATAGGATAGGATAGAGGATAGGATAGACGATAGTATAGGATAGAGGATAGGATAGGATAGAGGATAGGATAGGATAGAGGATAGGATAGGATAGAGGATAGGATAGGATAGAGGATAGGATAGGATAGAGGATATGATGGGATAGAGGATAGGATAGGATAGAGGATGGTATAGAGGATAGGATAGAGGATAGGATAGGATAGAGGATAGGATAGGATAGGATAGAGGATAGGATAGGATAGAGGATAGGATATGATACGATAGAGGATAGGATAGATGATAGGATAGGATAGGATAGAGGATCTGATAGAGGATAGGATAGGATAGAGGATAGGATAGGATAGAGGATAGGATAGGATAGAGGATAGGATAGGATAGAGGATAGGATAGGATAGAGGATAGGATAGGATAGAGGATAGGATAGGATAGAGGATAGGATAGGATTGAGGATAGGATAGGATAGAGGATAGGATAGGATAGAGGACAGGATAGGATAGAGGATAGGATAGGATAGAGGATAGGATAGGATAGAGGATAGGATAGGATAGAGGATAGGATAGGATAGAGGATAGGATAGACGATAGTATAGGATAGAGGATAGGATAGGATAGAGGATAGGATAGGATAGAGGATAGGATAGGATAGAGGATAGGATAGGATAGAGGATAGGATAGGATAGAGGATATGATGGGATAGAGGATAGGATAGGATAGAGGATGGTATAGAGGATAGGATAGAGGATAGGATAGGATAGAGGATAGGATAGGATAGGATAGAGGATAGGATAGGATAGAGGATAGGATATGATACGATAGAGGATAGGATAGATGATAGGATAGGATAGGATAGAGGATCTGATAGAGGATAGGATAGGATAGAGGATAGGATAGGATAGAGGATAGGATAGGATTGAGGATATGATAGAGAATAGGACAGGATAGAGGATAGGATAGGGGATTGTATAGGATAGAAGATAGGAGACGATAGAGGATAGGATAGGATAAAGGATAGGATAGGATAGAGGATAGGATATGATAGCGGATAGGATAGGATAGAGGATAGGATAGGATAGAGTATAGAATAGGATAGAGGATAGGATAGGATAGAGGATAGGATAGGATAGAGGATAGGATAGGATAGAGGATAGGATAGGATAGAGGATAACATAGGATAGAGGATAGGATAGGACAGAGGACAGGCTAGGATAGAGGATAGGATAGGATAGAGGATAGGATAGGATAGAGGATAGGATAGGATAGAGGATAGGATAGGATAGAGGATAGGATAGGATAGAGGATAGGATAGGATAGAGGATAGGATAGGATACAGGATAGGATAGGATAGAGGATGGTATAGAGGATAGGATAGAGGATAGGATAGGATAGAGGATAGGATAGGATAGGATAGAGGATAGGATAGGATAGAGGATAGGATAGGATAGAGGATAGGATATGATACGATAGAGGATAGGATAGATGATAGGATAGGATAGAGGATCTGATAGAGGATAGGATAGGATAGAGGATAGGATAGGATAGTGGATCGGATAGAGGATAGGATAGGATAGAGGATAGGATAGGATAGAGGATAGGGTAGGATAGAGGATAGGGTAGGATAGAGGATAGGATAGGATAGAGGATATAATAGGATAGAGGATAGGTTAGGATAGCGGATGGGATAGGATGGAGTATAGAATAGGATAGAGGATAGGATAGGATAGAGGATAGGATAGGATTGAGGATAGGATAGGATAGAGGATAGGATAGGATAGAGGATAGGATAGGATTGAGGATAGGATAGGATAGAGGATAGGATAGGATAGAGGATAGGATAGTATAGAGAATAAGATATTATAGAGGATAGGATAGGATAGAGGATCGGATAAGATAGAGGATTGGATAGGATAGAGGAAAGTATAGGTAATTGGATCGGATAGAGGATAGGATAGGATATAGGATAGGATAGGATAAAGGATAGGATAGGATAGAGGACAGGATAGGATAGAGGATAGGATAGGATAGAGAATAGGATAGGATAGAAGATAGCATAGAGGATAGGATAGGATAGAGGATAGGATAGGATAGAGGATAGGATGGGATAGAGGATAGGATAGGATAGAGGATAGGATAGGATAGAGAATAGGATAGGATAGAAGATAGCATAGAGGATAGGATAGGATAGAGGATAGGATAGGATAGAGGAGAGGGTGGGATAGAGGATAGGATAGGATAGAGGATAGGATAGGATAGAGGATAGAGTGGGGTAGAGGATAGGATAGGATAGAGGATAGAATAGGATAGAGGATAGGATAGGATAGAGGATAGGATAGGATAGAGGATAGGATAGGATAGAGGATAGGATAGGATAGAGGACAGGCTAGGATGGAGGATAGGATAGGATAGAAAATAGGATAGGACAGAGGATAGTATAGGGTAGAGTATAGGATAGGATAGAGGATAGTGTAGGGTAGAGTATAGGATAGGGTAGAGGATAGGATAGAGGATAGGATAGAGGATAGGATAGAGGATAGGATAGAGGATAGTATAGGATAGAGGATAGGATAGGATAGAGGATAGGATAGGATAGAGGATAGGATAGGATAGAGGATAGGATAGGATAGAGGATCGGATATAGGATAGGATAGGATAGAGGATGGTATAGAGGATATTATAGAGGATAGGATAGGATAGAGGATAGGATAGGACAGAGGATAGGATAGGATAGAGGATAGGATAGGATAGAGGATAGGATAGGATAGAGGATAGGATAGGATAGAGGATAGGATAGGATAGAGGATAGGATAGGATAGAGGATAGGATAGGATAGAGGATAGGATAGGATAGAGGTTAGGATAGTATAGAGAATAGGATATTATAGAGGATAGGATAGGATAGAGGATCGGATAAGATAGAGGATTGGATAGGATAGAGGAAAGTATAGGTAATTGGATCGGATAGAGGATCGGATAAGGTAGAGGATAGTATAGGATAGAGGATAGGATAGGATATAGGATAGGATAGGATAAAGGATAGGATAGGATAGAGGACAGGATAGGATAGAGGATAGGATAGGATAGAGAATAGGATAGGATAGAAGATAGCATAGAGGATAGGATAGGATAGAGGATAGGATAGGATAGAGGATAGGATGGGATAGAGGATAGGATAGGATAGAGGATAGGATAGGATAGAGAATAGGATAGGATAGAAGATAGCATAGAGGATAGGATAGGATAGAGGATAGGATAGGATAGAGGAGAGGGTGGGATAGAGGATAGGATAGGATAGAGGATAGGATAGGATAGAGGATAGAGTGGGATAGAGGATAGGACAGGATAGAGGATAGAATAGGATAGAGGATAGGATAGGATAGAGGATAGGATAGGATAGAGGATAGGATAGGATAGAGGATAGGATAGGATAGAGGACAGGATAGGATAGAGGATAGGATAGGATAGAGGATAGGATAGGATAGAGGTTAGGATAGTATAGAGAATAGGATATTATAGAGGATAGGATAGGATAGAGGATCGGATAAGATAGAGGATTGGATAGGATAGAGGAAAGGATAGGATAGAGGATCTGATAGAGGATAGGATAGGATAGAGGATAGGATAGGATAGAGGATAGGATAGGATAGAGGATAGGATAGGATAGTGGATCGGATAGAGGATAGGATAGGATAGAGCATAGGATAGGATAGAGGATAGGATAGGATAGAGGATAGGATAGGATAGAGGATAGGGTAGGATAGAGGATAGGATAGGATAGAGGATATAATAGGATAGAGGAAAGGTTAGGATAGCGGATGGGATAGGATGGAGTATAGAATAGGATAGAGGATAGGATAGGATAGAGGATAGGATAGGATTGAGGATAGGATAGGATAGAGGATAGGATAGGATAGAGGATAGGATAGGATTGAGGATAGGATAGGATAGAGGATAGGATAGGATAGAGGATAGGATAGGATAGAGGATAGGATAGGATAGAGGTTAGGATAGTATAGAGAATAGGATATTATAGAGGAGAGGATAGGATAGAGGATCGGATAAGATAGAGGATTGGATAGGATAGAGGAAAGGATAGGATAGAGGATCTGATAGAGGATAGGATAGGATAGAGGATAGGATAGGATAGAGGATAGGATAGGATAGTGGATCGGATAGAGGATAGGATAGGATAGAGGATAGGATAGGATAGAGGATAGGATAGGATAGAGGATAGGATAGGATAGAGGATAGGGTAGGATAGAGGATAGGATAGGATAGAGGATATAATAGGATAGAGGATAGGTTAGGATAGCGGATGGGATAGGATGGAGTATAGAATAGGATAGAGGATAGGATAGGATAGAGGATAGGATAGGATTGAGGATAGGATAGGATAGAGGATAGGATAGGATAGAGGATAGGATAGGATTGAGGATAGGATAGGATAGAGGATAGGATAGGATAGAGGATAGGATAGTATAGAGAATAAGATATTATAGAGGATAGGATAGGATAGAGGATCGGATAAGATAGAGGATTGGATAGGATAGAGGAAAGTATAGGTAATTGGATCGGATAGAGGATCGGATAAGGTAGAGGATAGTATAGGATAGAGGATAGGATAGGATATAGGATAGGATAGGATAAAGGATAGGATAGGATAGAGGACAGGATAGGATAGAGGATAGGATAGGATAGAGAATAGGATAGGATAGAAGATAGCATAGAGGATAGGATAGGATAGAGGATAGGATAGGATAGAGGATAGGATGGGATAGAGGATAGGATAGGATAGAGGATAGGATAGGATAGAGAATAGGATAGGATAGAAGATAGCATAGAGGATAGGATAGGATAGAGGATAGGATAGGATAGAGGAGAGGGTGGGATAGAGGATAGGATAGGATAGAGGATAGGATAGGATAGAGGATAGAGTGGGATAGAGGATAGGACAGGATAGAGGATAGAATAGGATAGAGGATAGGATAGGATAGAGGATAGGATAGGATAGAGGATAGGATAGGATAGAGGATAGGATAGGATAGAGGACAGGCTAGGATGGAGGATAGGATAGGATAGAAAATAGGATAGGACAGAGGATAGTATAGGGTAGAGTATAGGATAGGATAGAGGATAGTATAGGGTAGAGTATAGGATAGGGTAGAGGATAGGATAGAGGATAGGATAGAGGATAGTATAGGATAGGATAGAGGATAGGATAGGATAGAGGATAGGATAGGATAGAGGATAGGATAGGATAGAGGATCGGATATAGGATAGGATAGGATAGAGGATGGTATAGAGGATATTATAGAGGATAGGATAGGATAGAGGATAGGATAGGACAGAGGATAGGATAGGATAGAGGATAGGATAGGATAGAGGATAGGATAGGATAGAGGATAGGATAGGATAGAGGATAGGATAGGATAGAGGATAGGATAGGATAGAGGATAGGATAGGATAGAGGATAGGATAGGATAGAGGTTAGGATAGTATAGAGAATAGGATATTATAGATTATAGGATAGGATAGAGGATCGGATAAGATAGAGGATTGGATAGGATAGAGGAAAGGATAGGATAGAGGATAGGATAGGATAGAGAATAGGATAGGATAGAAGATAGCATAGAGGATAGGATAGGATAGAGGATAGGATAGGATAGAGGATAGGGTGGGATAGAGGATAGGATAGGATAGAGGATAGGATAGGATAGAGAATAGGATAGGATAGAAGATAGCATAGAGGATAGGATAGGATAGAGGATAGGATAGGATAGAGGATAGGGTGGGATAGAGGATAGGATAGGATACGATAGAGGATAGGATAGATGATAGAGGATAGGATAGGATAGAGGATAGGATAGGATAGAGGATAGGATAGGATAGAGGATAGGATAGGATAGAGGATAGGATAGGATAGAGGATAGGATAGACGATAGTATAGGATAGAGGATAGGATAGGATAGAGGATAGGATAGGATAGAGGATAGGATAGGATAGAGGATAGGATAGGATAGAGGATAGGATAGGATAGAGGATAGGATAGGATTGAGGATAGGATAGGATAGAGGATAGGATAGGATAGAGGATAGGATAGACGATAGTATAGGATAGAGGATAGGATAGGATAGAGGATAGGATAGGATAGAGGATAGGATAGGATAGAGGATAGGATAGGTTAGAGGATAGGATAGTATAGAGGATAGGATAGAGGATAGGATAGGATAGAGGAGAGGATAGGATAGAGGATAGGATAGGATAGAGGATAGGATAGGATAGAGGATGGTATAGAGGATAGGATAGAGGATAGGATAGGATAGAGGATAGGATAGGATAGGATAGAGGATAGGATAGGATAGAGGATAGGATATGATACGATAGAGGATAGGATAGATGATAGGATAGGATAGAGGATCTGATAGAGGATAGGATAGGATAGAGGATAGGATAGGATAGAGGATAGGATAGGATAGTGGATCGGATAGAGGATAGGATAGGATAGAGGATAGGATAGGATAGAGGATAGGATAGGATAGAGGATAGGATAGGATAGAGGATAGGGTAGGATAGAGGATAGGATAGGATAGAGGATATAATAGGATAGAGGATAGGTTAGGATAGCGGATGGGATAGGATGGAGTATAGAATAGGATAGAGGATAGGATAGGATAGAGGATAGGATAGGATTGAGGATAGGATAGGATAGAGGATAGGATAGGATAGAGGATAGGATAGGATTGAGGATAGGATAGGATAGAGGATAGGATAGGATAGAGGATAGGATAGTATAGAGAATAAGATATTATAGAGGATAGGATAGGATAGAGGATCGGATAAGATAGAGGATTGGATAGGATAAAGGAAAGTATAGGTAATTGGATCGGATAGAGGATCGGATAAGGTAGAGGATAGTATAGGATAGAGGATAGGATAGGATAGAGGATAGGATAGGATATAGGATAGGATAGGATAAAGGATAGGATAGGATAGAGGACAGGATAGGATAGAGGATAGGATAGGATAGAGAAGAGGATAGGATAGAAGATAGCATAGAGGATAGGATAGGATAGAGGATAGGATAGGATAGAGGATAGGATGGGATAGAGGATAGGATAGGATAGAGAATAGGATAGGATAGAGAATAGGATAGGATAGAAGATAGCATAGAGGATAGGATAGGATAGAGGATAGGATAGGATAGAGGAGAGGGTGGGATAGAGGATAGGATAGGATAGAGGATAGGATAGGATAGAGGATAGAGTGGGATAGAGGATAGGATAGGATAGAGGATAGAATAGGATAGAGGATAGGATAGGATAGAGGATAGGATAGGATAGAGGATAGGATAGGATAGAGGATAGGATAGGATAGAGGACAGGCTAGGATGGAGGATAGGATAGGATAGAAAATAGGATAGGACAGAGGATAGTATAGGGTAGAGTATAGGATAGGATAGAGGATAGTATAGGGTAGAGTATAGGATAGGGTAGAGGATAGGATAGGATAGGGATAGGATAGAGGATAGGATAGAGGATAGGATAGAGGATAGTATAGGATAGAGGATAGGATAGGATAGAGGATAGGATAGGATAGAGGATAGGATAGGATAGAGGATAGGATAGGATAGAGGATCGGATATAGGATAGGATAGGATAGAGGATGGTATAGAGGATATTATAGAGGATAGGATAGGATAGAGGATAGGATAGGACAGAGGATAGGATAGGATAGAGGATAGGATAGGATAGAGGATAGGATAGGATAGAGGATAGGATAGGATAGAGGATAGGATAGGATAGAGGATAGGATAGGATAGAGGTTAGGATAGTATAGAGAATAGGATATTATAGAGGATAGGATAGGATAGAGGATCGGATAAGATAGAGGATTGGATAGGATAGAGGAAAGGATAGGATAGAGGATCTGATAGAGGATAGGATAGGATAGAGGATAGGATAGGATAGAGGATAGGATAGGATAGTGGATCGGATAGAGGATAGGATAGGATAGAGGATAGGATAGGATAGAGGATAGGATAGGATAGAGGATAGGATAGGATAGAGGATAGGGTAGGATAGAGGATAGGATAGGATAGAGGATATAATAGGATAGAGGATAGGTTAGGATAGCGGATGGGATAGGATGGAGTATAGAATAGGATAGAGGATAGGATAGGATAGAGGATAGGATAGGATTGAGGATAGGATAGGATAGAGGATAGGATAGGATAGAGGATAGGATAGGATTGAGGGATAGGATAGGATAGAGGATAGGATAGGATAGAGGATAGGATAGTATAGAGAATAAGATATTATAGAGGATAGGATAGGATAGAGGATCGGATAAGATAGAGGATTGGATAGGATAGAGGAAAGTATAGGTAATTGGATCGGATAGAGGATCGGATAAGGTAGAGGATAGTATAGGATAGAGGATAGGATAGGATAGAGGATAGGATAGGATATAGGATAGGATAGGATAAAGGATAGGATAGGATAGAGGACAGGATAGGATAGAGGATAGGATAGGATAGAGAATAGGATAGGATAGAAGATAGCATAGAGGATAGGATAGGATAGAGGATAGGATAGGATAGAGGATAGGATGGGATAGAGGATAGGATAGGATAGAGGATAGGATAGGATAGAGAATAGGATAGGATAGAAGATAGCATAGAGGATAGGATAGGATAGAGGATAGGATAGGATAGAGGAGAGGGTGGGATAGAGGATAGGATAGGATAGAGGATAGGATAGGATAGAGGATAGAGTGGGATAGAGGATAGGACAGGATAGAGGATAGAATAGGATAGAGGATAGGATAGGATAGAGGATAGGATAGGATAGAGGATAGGATAGGATAGAGGATAGGATAGGATAGAGGACAGGCTAGGATGGAGGATAGGATAGGATAGAAAATAGGATAGGACAGAGGATAGTATAGGGTAGAGTATAGGATAGGATAGAGGATAGTATAGGGTAGAGTATAGGATAGGGTAGAGGATAGGATAGAGGATAGGATAGAGGATAGGATAGAGGATAGGATAGAGGATAGTATAGGATAGAGGATAGGATAGGATAGAGGATAGGATAGGATAGAGGATAGGATAGGATAGAGGATAGGATAGGATAGAGGATCGGATATAGGATAGGATAGGATAGAGGATCGGATATAGGATAGGATAGGATAGAGGATGGTATAGAGGATATTATAGAGGATAGGATAGGATAGAGGATAGGGTAGGACAGAGGATAGGATAGGATAGAGGATAGGATAGGATAGAGGATAGGATAGGATAGAGGATAGGATAGGATAGAGGATAGGATAGGATAGAGGATAGGATAGGATAGAGGATAGGATAGGATAGAGGATAGGATAGGATAGAGGATAGGATAGGATAGAGGATAGGATAGGATAGAGGATAGGATAGGATAGAGGATAGGATAGGATAGAGGATAGGATAGACGATAGTATAGGATAGAGGATAGGATAGGATAGAGGATAGGATAGGATAGAGGATAGGATAGGATAGAGGATAGGATAGGATAGAGGATAGGATAGGATAGAGGATAGGATAGGATTGAGGATAGGATAGGATAGAGGATAGGATAGGATAGAGGATAGGATAGACGATAGTATAGGATAGAGGATAGGATAGGATAGAGGATAGGATAGGATAGAGGATAGGATAGGATAGAGGATAGGATAGGTTAGAGGATAGGATAGTATAGAGGATAGGATAGAGGATAGGATAGGATAGAGGATAGGATAGGATAGAGGATAGGATAGGATAGAGGATAGTATAGGATAGAGGATGGTATAGAGGATAGGATAGAGGATAGGATAGGATAGAGGATAGGATAGGATAGGATAGAGGATAGGATAGGATAGAGGATAGGATATGATACGATAGAGGATAGGATAGATGATAGGATAGGATAGAGGATCTGATAGAGGATAGGATAGGATAGAGGATAGGATAGGATAGAGGATAGGATAGGATAGTGGATCGGATAGAGGATAGGATAGGATAGAGGATAGGATAGGATAGAGGATAGGATAGGATAGAGGATAGGATAGGATAGAGGATAGGGTAGGATAGAGGATAGGATAGGATAGAGGATATAATAGGATAGAGGATAGGTTAGGATAGCGGATGGGATAGGATGGAGTATAGAATAGGATAGAGGATAGGATAGGATAGAGGATAGGATAGGATTGAGGATAGGATAGGATAGAGGATAGGATAGGATAGAGGATAGGATAGGATTGAGGATAGGATAGGATAGAGGATAGGATAGGATAGAGGATAGGATAGTATAGAGAATAAGATATTATAGAGGATAGGATAGGATAGAGGATCGGATAAGATAGAGGATTGGATAGGATAGAGGAAAGTATAGGTAATTGGATCGGATAGAGGATCGGATAAGGTAGAGGATAGTATAGGATAGAGGATAGGATAGGATAGAGGATAGGATAGGATATAGGATAGGATAGGATAAAGGATAGGATAGGATAGAGGACAGGATAGGATAGAGGATAGGAATAGGATAGAGAAGAGGATAGGATAGAAGATAGCATAGAGGATAGGAATAGGATAGAGGATAGGATAGGATAGAGGACAGGCTAGGATGGAGGATAGGATAGGATAGAAAATAGGATAGGACAGAGGATAGTATAGGTAGAGTATAGGATAGGATAGAGGATAGTATAGGGTAGAGTATAGGATAGGGTAGAGGATAGGATAGAGGATAGGATAGAGGGTAGGATAGGGATAGAGGACAGGCTAGGATGGAGGATAGGATAGGATAGAAAATAGGATAGGACAGAGGATAGTATAGGATAGAGGATAGGATAGGATAGAGGATAGGATAGGATAGAGATAGGATAGGATAGAGGATAGATAGGATAGAGGATCGGATATAGGATAGGATAGGATAGAGGATGGTATAGAGGATATTATAGAGGATAGGATAGGATAGAGGATAGGATACGACAGAGGATAGGATAGGATAGAGGATAGGATAGGATAGAGGATAGGATAGGATAGAGGATAGGGATAGGATAGAGGATGGTATAGAGGATAGGATAGAGGATAGGATAGATTACGATAGGAGGATAGGATAGATGATAGGATAGGATAGAGGATCTGAT
>NW_027489568.1:0-35017 GCF_050948215.1 Halictus rubicundus
TATCTGGATAGATAGGATGAGTGATAGGATAGAGGATAGGATAGGATAGAGGATAGGATAGGATAGGATAGGATAGGATAGTAGGATAGAGGATAGGATTGAGAAGAGATAGAGGATAGGATAGAGGATAGGGATAGGATAGAGGATAGGATAGGATAGATGATAGGATAGGATAGAGGATAGGATAGGATAGGATAGAGGATAGGATAGGATAGGATAGAGGATAGGAGAGGATAGGGATAGATAGAGGATAGGATAGGATAGAGGATAGGATAGAGGATAGGATAGGATAGGATAGGATAGAGGATAGGATAGGATAGAGGATAGGATAGGATAGGATAGGATAGGATAGAAGGATAGGATAGGATAGAGGATAGGATAGGATAGGATAGGATAGGATAGGATAGGATAGAGGATAGGAGATAGGATAGTAGAGGATAGGATAGGATAGAGGATAGGATAGGATAGAGGATAGGATAGGATAGAGGATAGGATAGGATAGAGGATAGGATAGGATAGGATAGGATAGATAGGATAGGATAGGATAGAGGATAGGATAGGATAGAGGATAGGATAGGATAGAGGATAGGATAGGATAGAGGATAGGATAGGATAGGATAGGAGAGGATAGGATAGGATAGAGGATAGGATAGGATAGAGATAGGATAGGATAGGAGAGAGGATAAGGATAGAGGATAGGATAGGATAGAGGATAGGATAGGATAGGATAGGATAGGATAGATAGGATAGGAGGATAGGATAGGATAGAGGATAGGATAGGATAGGATAGGATAGGATAGGGATAGGAAGATAGAGGATAGAGGATAGGATAGAGGATAGGATAGAGGATAGGATAGGATAGGATAGGATAGGATAGAGGATAGGATAGAGGATAGGATAGGATAGAGGATAGGATAGAGATAGGATAGGATAGAGGATAGGATAGAGGATAGGATAGAGGATAGAGGATAGAGGATAGGATAGAGGATAGGATAGGATAGAGGATAGGATAGGGATAGATAGAGGATAGGATAGGATAGAGGATAGGATAGGATAGAGGATAGGATAGGATAGAGGATAGGATAGGATAGAGGATAGATAGGATAGAGGATAGGATAGATAGAGGATAGGATAGGATAGAGGATAGGATAGGATAGAGGATAGGATAGGATAGAGGATAGGATAGGATAGAGGATAGGATAGGATAGAGATAGAGGATAGGATAGGATAGAGGATAGGATAGGATAGGATAGAGGATAGATAGGGATAGGATAGAGGATAAGAGGATAGGATAGGATAGAGGATAGGATAGGATAGAGATGATAGGATAGAGGATAGAGGATAGGATAGATAGGATAGGATAGGATAGAGAGATAGGATAGAGGATAGGATAGAGATAGATAGGATAGGATAGATGGATAGGATAGGATAGAGGATAGGATAGGATAGGATAATAGAGGATAGGATAGGATAGAGGATAGGATAGGATAGAGGATAGATAGGATAGGATAGGATAGGATAGAGGATAGGATAGGATAGATAGGATAGGATAGGATAGGATAGAGGATAGATAGGATAGAGGATAGGATAGGATAGAGGATAGGATAGGATAGGATAGGATAGGATAGAGAGGATAGGATAGGATAGAGGATAGGATAGGAGATAGGATAGGATAGAGGATAGGATAGGATAGAGGATAGGATAGGATAGAGGATAGGATAGGATAGAGGATAGGATAGGATAGGAGGATAGGATAGGATAGAGGATAGGATAGGATAGAGGATAGGATAGGATAGGATAGGAGGTAGAGGATAGGATAGGATAGAGAGAGGATAGGATAGGATAGAGGATAGGATAGAGGATAGGATAGGGATAGGAGAGGATAGGATAGAGATAGGATAGGATAGGATAGGATAGGATAGGATAGAGGATAGGGATAGAGGATAGGATAGGATAGATAGGATAGGATAGGATAGAGGATAGGATAGGATAGGATAGGATAGGATAGGATAGGATAGAGGATAGGATAGGATAGGATAGAGGATAGGATAGGATAGATAGGATAGGATAGGGTAGGATAGGATAGGATAGGATAGAGATAGGATAGAGGATAGGATAGGATAGAGGATAGGATAGGATTGGATAGGATAGGATAGAGAGATAGGATAGGATAGGAATAGGATAGGGATAGGATAGGATAGATGATAGGATAGGATAGAGGATAGGATAGGAGGATAGGATAGGATAGGATAGGATAGAGGATAGGATAGGATAGAGGATAGGATAGGATAGAGGATAGGATAGAGGATAGGATAGGATAGGATAGAGGATAGGATAGGATAGAGGATAGTATAGGATAGAGGATAGGATAGATAGAGGATAGATAGGATAGAGGATAGGATAGGATAGAGGATAGGATAGGATAGAGGAGATAGGATAGAGGATAGGATAGGATAGAGGATAGGATAGAGGATAGAGGATAGATAGGATAGGATAGGATAGATAGAGATAGGATAGGATAGAGGATAGGATAGGATAGAGGATAGGATAGGATAGAGGATAGGATAGGATAGAGTATAGGATAAGATAGAGGATAGGATAGGATAGACGATAGGATAGGATAGAGGATAGATAGGATAGAGGATAGGATAGGATAGGATAGAGGATAGGATAGGATAGGATAGGATAGGGATAGATAGGATAGAGGATAGAGGATAGAGGATAGGATAGGAGATAGGGATAGAGGATAGGATAGGATAGGATAGGATAGGATAGATAGGATAGGATAGAGGATAGGATAGAGGAGGATAGGATAGGATAGGATAGGATAGGATAGAGATAGGATAGGATAGGATAGAGGATAGGTTGAGGAAGATAGGATAGAGGATAGGATAGATAGATGATAGGATAGGAAAGAGGATAGGATAGGATAGATGATAGGATAGGATAGAGGATAGGATAGGACAGAGGATAGGATAGGATAGAGGATAGGATGGGATAGAGGATAGGATAGAGGATAGGATAGGATAGAGGATAGGATAGGATAGAGATAGGATAGGATAGAGATAGGATAGGATAAGAGGATAGGATAGGATAGAGGATAGGATAGGATAGGATAGGATAGGATAGGATAGGTAATTGGATAGGATAGAGGATAGGATAAGGTAGAGGATAGTATAGGATAGAGGATAGGGTAGGATAGAGGATAGGATAGGATAGAGGATAGGATAGGATAGAGGATAGGATAGAGGATAGGATAGGATAGAGGATAGGATAGGAAGGATAGGATAGGATAGAGGATATAATAGGATTGAGGAAAGGACAGGATAGTGGATAGGATAGGATAGAGGATAGGGTACGAAAGAGGATAGGATAGGATAGAGGATAGGATAGGATAGAGGATAGGATAGGATAGAGGATAGGATAGGATAGAGGATAGGATGGGATAGAGGATAGGATAGGATAGAGGATAGGATAGGATAGAGGATAGTATAGGATAGATAGGATAGGATAGAGGATAGGATAGGATAGGATAGAGGATAGGATAGGTAATTGGATAGGATAGAGTATAGGATAAGGTAGAGGATAGGATAGGATAAAGGATAGGATAGGATAGAGGATAGGGTAGGATAGGATAGAGGATAGGGTAGGATAGGATAGAGGATAGGATAGGGTAGGATAGAGGATAGGATAGGATAGAGGATAGGATAGGATAGAGGATAGGATAGGATAGAGGATAGGATAGGATAGGATAGAGGATAGGATAGGATAGGATAGAGGATAGGATAGGATAGAGGATAGGATAGGATAGAGGATAGGATAGGATAGAGGATATAATAGGATTGAGGAAAGGATAGGATAGAGGATAGGATAGGATAGAGGATAGGATAGGAAAGAGGATATCATAGGATAGAGGATAGGATAGGATAGAGGATAGGATAGGATAGGATAGAGGATAGGATAGGATAGGATAGAGGATAGGATAGATTTGAGGAAAGGATAGGATAGAGGATAGGATAGGATAGATGATAGGATAGGAAAGAGGATAGGATAGGATAGATGATAGGATAGGATAGAGGATAGGATAGGACAGAGGATAGGATAGGATAGAGGATAGGATGGGATAGAGGATATAATAGAGGATAGGATAGGATAGAGGATAGGATAGGATAGAGGATAGGATAGGATAGAGGATAGGATAGGATAGAGGATAGGATAGGATAGAGGATAGGATAGGATAGAGGATAGGATAGGATGCAGGATAGGATAGGATAGTGGATATGATAGGATAGAGGATAGGATAGGATAGAGGATAGGATAGGATAGAGGATAGGATAGGATAGAGGATAGGATAGGATAGAGGATAGGATGGGATAGAGGATAGGATAGAGGATAGGATAGAGGATAGGATAGGATAGAGGATAGGATAGGATAGAGGATAGGATAGGATAGAGGATAGGATAGGATAGAGTATAGGATAAGGTAGAGGATAGGATAGGATAGACGATATAATAGGATAGGGGATAGTATAGGATAGAGGATAGGATAAAGGATAGGATAGAATAGAGGATAGGATAGGATAAAGGATAGGATAGGATAGAGGATAGGATAGGATAGAATAGAGGATAGGATTGAGGATAGGATAGAGGATAGGATAGGATAGAGGATAGGATAGGATAGGATAGGATAGAGGATAGGATAGGATAGAGGATAGGATAGGATTGAGGAAAGGATAGGATAGAGGATAGGATAGGATAGATGATAGGATAGGAAAGAGGATAGGATAGGATAGATGATAGGATAGGATAGAGGATAGGATAGGACAGAGGATAGGATAGGATAGAGGATAGGATGGGATAGAGGATAGGATAGAGGATAGGATAGGATAGAGGATAGGATAGGATAGAGGATAGGACAGGATAGAGGATAGGATAGGATAGAGGATAGGCTGGATAGAGGATAGGATAGGATACAGGATAGGATAGGATAGAGGATAGGATAGGATAGAGGATAGGATAGGTAATTGGATAGGATAGAGGATAGGATAAGGTAGAGGATAGTATAGGATAGAGGATAGGGTAGGATAGAGGATAGGATAGGATAGAGGATAGGATAGGATAGAGGATAGGATAGGATAGAGGATATAATAGGATTGAGGAAAGGATAGGATAGTGGATAGGATAGGATAGAGGATAGGATACGAAAGAGGATAGGATAGGATAGAGGATAGGATAGGATAGAGGATAGGATAGGATAGAGGATAGGATAGGAAAGAGGATAGGATAGGATAGAGGATAGGATAGGATAGAGTATAGGATAAGGTAGAGGATAGGATAGGATAGACGATATAATAGGATAGGTTATAGTATAGGATAGAGGATAGGATAAAGGATAGGATAGAATAGAGGATAGGATAGGATAAAGGATAGGATAGGATAGAGGATAGGATAGGATAGAATAGAGGATAGGATTGAGGATAGGATAGAGGATAGGATAGAGGATAGGATAGGATAGAGGATAGGATAGGATAGGATAGAGGATAGGATAGGATAGGATAGAGGATAGGATAGGATAGAGGATAGGATAGGATTGAGGAAAGGATAGGATAGAGGATAGGATAGGATAGATGATAGGATAGGAAAGAGGATAGGATAGGATAGATGATAGGATAGGATAGAGGATAGGATAGGACAGAGGATAGGATAGGATAGAGGATAGGATGGGATAGAGGATAGGATAGAGGATAGGATAGGATAGAGGATAGGATAGGATAGAGGATAGGATAGGATAGAGGATAGGATAGGATAGAGGATAGGCTGGATAGAGGATAGGATAGGATACAGGATAGGATAGGATAGAGGATAGGATAGGATAGAGGATAGGATAGGTAATTGGATAGGATAGAGGATAGGATAAGGTAGAGGATAGTATAGGATAGAGGATAGGGTAGGATAGAGGATAGGATAGGATAGAGGATAGGATAGGATAGAGGATAGGATAGGATAGAGGATATAATAGGATTGAGGAAAGGATAGGATAGTGGATAGGATAGGATAGAGGATAGGATACGAAAGAGGATAGGATAGGATAGAGGATAGGATAGGATAGAGGATAGGATAGGATAGAGGATAGGATAGGATAGAGGATAGGATAGGATAGAGGATAGGATAGGATTGAGGAAAGGATAGGATAGAGGATAGGATAGGATAGATGATAGGTAAGGAAAGAGGATAGGATAGGATAGATGATAGGATAGGATAGAGGATAGGATAGGACAGAGGATAGGATAGGATAAAGGATAGGATGGGATAGAGGATAGGATAGAGGATAGGATAGGATAGAGGATAGGATAGGATAGAGGATAGGATAGGATAGAGGATAGGATAGGATAGAGGATAGGATAGGATAGAGGATAGGATAGGATAGAGGATAGGATAGGATAGAGGATAGGATAGGATAGAGTATAGGATAAGGTAGAGGATAGGATAGGATAGACGATATAATAGGATAGGGGATAGTATAGGATAGAGGATAGGATAAAGGATAGGATAGAATAGAGGATAGGATAGGATAAAGGATAGGATAGGATAGAGGATAGGATAGGATAGAATAGAGGATAGGATTGAGGATAGGATAGAGGATAGGATAGAGGATAGGATAGGATAGAGGATAGGATAGGATAGGATAGAGGATAGGATAGGATAGGATAGAGGATAGGATAGGATAGGATAGAGGATAGGATAGGATAGAGGATAGGATAGGATTGAGGAAAGGATAGGATAGAGGATAGGATAGGATAGATGATAGGATAGGAAAGAGGATAGGATAGGATATATGATAGGATAGGATAGAGGATAGGATAGGACAGAGGATAGGATAGGATAGAGGATAGGATGGGATAGAGGATAGGATAGAGGATAGGATAGGATAGAGGATAGGATAGGATAGAGGATAGGATAGGATAGAGGATAGGATAGGATAGAGGATAGGCTGGATAGAGGATAGGATAGGATACAGGATAGGATAGGATAGAGGATAGGATAGGATAGAGGATAGGATAGGTAATTGGATAGGATAGAGGATAGGATAAGGTAGAGGATAGTATAGGATAGAGGATAGGGTAGGATAGAGGATAGGATAGGATAGAGGATAGGATAGGATAGAGGATAGGATAGGATAGAGGATATAATAGGATTGAGGAAAGGATAGGATAGTGGATAGGATAGGATAGAGGATAGGATACGAAAGAGGATAGGATAGGATAGAGGATAGGATAGGATAGAGGATAGGATAGGATAGAGGATAGGATAGGATACAGGATAGGATAGGACAGAGGATAGGATAGGATAGAGGATAGGATAGGATAAAGGATAGGATAGGATAGAGGATAGGATGAGGTAGAGGATAGTATAGGATAGAGGATAGGATAGGATAAAGGATAGGATAGGATAGAGGATAGGATAGGATAGAGGATAGGATAGGATAGAGGATAGGATAGGATAGAGGATAGGATAGGATAGAGGATAGGATAGGACAGAGGATAGGATAGGATAGAGGATAGGATGGGATAGAGGATAGGATAGAGGATAGGATAGGATAGAGGATAGGATAGGATAGAGGATAGGATAGGATAGAGGATAGGATAGGATAGAGGATAGGATAGGATAGAGGATAGGATAGGATAGAGGATAGGATAGGATAGAGGATAGGATAGGATACAGGATAGGATAGGATAGAGGATAGGATAGGATAGAGGATAGGATAGGTAATTGGATAGGATAGAGGATAGGATGAGGTAGAGGATAGTATAGGATAGAGGATAGGATAGGATAGAGGATAGGATAGGATAAAGGATAGGATAGGATAGAGGATAGGATAGGATAGAGGATAGGATAGGATAGAGGATAGGATAGGATAGAGGATAGGATAGGATAGAGGATAGGATAGGATAGAGGATAGGATAGGATAGAGGATAGGATAGAGGATAGGATAGGTTAGAGGATAGGATGGGATAGAGGATAGGATAGGATACAGGATAGGATAGGATAGAATATAGGATAAGGTAGAGGATAGGATTGGATAGACGATATAATAGGATAGGGGATAGTCTAGGATAGAGGATAGGATAAAGGATAGGATAGAATAGAGGATAGGATAGGATAAAGGATAGGATAGGATAGAGGATAGGATAGGATAGGATAGAGGATAGGATAGAGGATAGGATAGAGGATAGGATAGGATAGAGGATCGGATAGAGGATAGGATAGGATAGAGGATAGGATAGGATAGAGGATAGGATAGGTAATTGGATAGGATAGAGGATAGGATAAGGTAGAGGATAGTATAGGATAGAGGATAGGGTAGGATAGAGGATAGGATAGGATAGAGGATAGGATAGGATAGAGGATAGGATAGGATAGAATAGAGGATAGGATTGAGGATAGGATAGAGGATAGGATAGAGGATAGGATAGGATAGAGGATAGGATAGGATAGGATAGAGGATAGGATAGGATAGGATAGAGGATAGGATAGGATAGAGGATAGGATAGGATTGAGGAAAGGATAGGATAGAGGATAGGATAGGATAGATGATAGGATAGGAAAGAGGATAGGATAGGATAGATGATAGGATAGGATAGAGGATAGGATAGGACAGAGGATAGGATAGGATAGAGGATAGGATGGGATAGAGGATAGGATAGAGGATAGGATAGGATAGGATAGAGGATAGGATAGGATAGAGGATAATATAGGATTGAGGAAAGGATAGGATAGAGGATAGGATAGGATAGATGATAGGATAGGATAGAGGATAGGCTGGATAGAGGATAGGATAGGATACAGGATAGGATAGGATAGAGGATAGGATAGGATAGAGGATAGGATAGGTAATTGGATAGGATAGAGGATAGGATAAGGTAGAGGATAGTATAGGATAGAGGATAGGGTAGGATAGAGGATAGGATAGGATAGAGGATAGGATAGGATAGAGGATAGGATAGGATAGAGGATATAATAGGATTGAGGAAAGGATAGGATAGTGGATAGGATAGGATAGAGGATAGGATACGAAAGAGGATAGGATAGGATAGAGGATAGGATAGGATAGAGGATAGGATAGGATAGAGGATAGGATAGGATAGAGGATAGGATAGGATAGAGGATAGGATAGGATTGAGGAAAGGATAGGATAGAGGATAGGATAGGATAGATGATAGGTAAGGAAAGAGGATAGGATAGGATAGATGATAGGATAGGATAGAGGATAGGATAGGACAGAGGATAGGATAGGATAGAGGATAGGATGGGATAGAGGATAGGATAGAGGATAGGATAGGATAGAGGATAGGATAGGATAGAGGATAGGATAGGATAGAGGATAGGATAGGATAGAGGATAGGATAGGATAGAGGATAGGATAGGATAGAGGATAGGATAGGATAGAGGATAGGATAGGACAGAGGATAGGATAGGATAGAGGATAGGATGGGATAGAGGATAGGATAGACGATAGGATAGGATAGAGGATAGGATAGGATAGAGGATAGGATAGGATAGAGGATAGGATAGGATAGAGGATAGGATAGGATAGAGGATAGGATAGGATAGAGGATAGGATAGGATAGAGGATAGGATAGGATACAGGATAGGATAGGATAGAGGATAGGATAGGATAGAGGATAGGATAGGTAATTGGATAGGATAGAGGATAGGATGAGGTAGAGGATAGTATAGGATAGAGGATAGGATAGGATAGAGGATAGGATAGGATAAAGGATAGGATAGGATAGAGGATAGGATAGGATAGAGGATAGGATAGGATAGAGGATAGGATAGGATAGAGGATAGGATAGGATAGAGGATAGGATAGGATAGAGGATAGGATAGAGGATAGGATAGGATAGAGGATAGGATGGGATAGAGGATAGGATAGGATAGAGGATAGGATAGGATAGAATTTAGGATAAGGTAGAGGATAGGATTGGATAGACGATATAATAGGATAGGGGATAGTCTAGGATAGAGGATAGGATAAAGGATAGGATAGAATATAGGATAGGATAGGATAAAGGATAGGATAGGATAGAGGATAGGATAGGATAGGATAGAGGATAGGATAGAGGATAGGATAGAGGATAGGATAGGATAGAGGATCGGATAGAGGATAGGATAGGATAGAGGAAAGGATAGGATAGAGGATAGGATACGTAATTGGATAGGATAGAGGATAGGATAAGGTAGAGGATAGTATAGGATAGAGGATAGGATAGGATAGAGGATAGGATAGGATAGAGGATAGGATAGGATAGAGGATAGGATATGATAGAGGATAGGATAGGATAGAGGATAGGATAGGATAGAGGATAGGATAGGATAGAGGATAGGATAGGATAGAGGATAGGATAGGATAGGATAGAGGATAGGATAGGATAGAGGATAGGATAGGATAGAGGATAGGATAGGATAGGATAGAGGATAGGATAGGATAGAGGATAGGATAGGATAGAGGATAGGATGGGATAGAGGATAGGATAGGACAGCGGAAAGGATAGGATAGAGGATAGGATACGTAATTGGATAGGATAGAGGATATGATAAGGTAGAGGATAGGATAGGATAGTTTATATAATAGGATAGGGGATAGGATATGATAGAGGATAGGATAGGATAGAGGATCGGATAGAGGATAGGATAGGATACAGGATCGGATAGAGGATAGGATAGGATAGAGGATAGGATAGAATAGAGGATAGAGTAGGATAGAGGATAGGATAGGATAAAGGATAGGATTTGATAGAGGATCGGATAGAGGATAGGATAGGATATAGGATAGGATAGGATAGAGGATAGTATAGGATAGAGGATAGGATAGAATTGAGGATAGGATAGGATAAAGGATAGGATAGGATAGAGGATAGGATAGGATAGGATAGAGGATAGGATAGGATAGAGGATAGGATAGGATAGAGGATAGGATAGGATAGAGGATAGGATAGGATAGAGGATAGGATAGGATAGAGGGTAGGATAGGTAATTGGATAGGATAGGATAAAGGATAGGATTGGATAGAGGATAGGATAGGATAGAGGATAGGATAGGATAGAGGATAGGATAGGATAGAGGATAGGATAGGATAGAGGATAGGATAGGATAGAGGATAGGATAGGATAGAGGAAAGGATAGGATAGAGGATAGGATACGTAATTGGATAGGATAGAGGATAGGATAAGGTAGAGGATAGTATAGGATAGAGGATAGGATAGGATAGAGGATAGGATAGGATAGAGGATAGGATAGGATAGAGGATAGGATATGATAGAGGATAGGATAGGATAGAGGATAGGATAGGATAGAGGATAGGATAGGATAGAGGATAGGATAGGATAGAGGATAGGATAGGATAGGATAGAGGATAGGATAGGATAGAGGATAGGATAGGATAGAGGATAGGATAGGATAGGATAGAGGATAGGATAGGATAGAGGATAGGATAGGATAGAGGATAGGATTGGATAGAGGATAGGATGGGATAGAGGATAGGATAGGACAGCGGAAAGGATAGGATAGAGGATAGGATACGTAATTGGATAGGATAGAGGATATGATAAGGTAGAGGATAGGATAGGATAGTTTATATAATAGGATAGGGGATAGGATATGATAGAGGATAGGATAGGATAGAGGATCGGATAGAGGATAGGATAGGATACAGGATCGGATAGAGGATAGGATAGGATAGAGGATAGGATAGAATAGAGGATAGAGTAGGATAGAGGATAGGATAGGATAAAGGATAGGATTTGATAGAGGATCGGATAGAGGATAGGATAGGATATAGGATAGGATAGGATAGAGGATAGTATAGGATAGAGGATAGGATAGAATTGAGGATAGGATAGGATAAAGGATAGGATAGGATAGAGGATAGGATAGGATAGGATAGAGGATAGGATAGGATAGAGGATAGGATAGGATAGAGGATAGGATAGGATAGAGGATAGGATAGGATAGAGGATAGGATAGGATAGAGGGTAGGATAGGTAATTGGATAGGATAGGATAAAGGATAGGATTGGATAGAGGATAGGATAGGATAGAGGATAGGATAGGATAGAGGATAGGATAGGATAGAGGATAGGATAGGATAGAGGATAGGATAGGATAGAGGATAGGATAGGATAGAGGATAGGATAGGATAGAGGATAGGATAGAGGATAGGATAGGATAGAGGATAGGATAGGATAGAGGATAGGATAGGATAGAGGATAGGATAGGATAGAGGATAGGATAGGATAGAGGATAGGATAGGATAGAGGATAGGATAGGATAGAGGATAGGATAGGATAGAGGATAGGATAGAATAGAGGATAGGATAGGATAGAGGATAGGATAGGATAGAGGATAGGATAGGATAGAGGATAGGAGAGGATAGAAGATAGGATAGGATAGAGGATAGGACAGGATAGAGGATAGGATAGGATAGAGGATAGGATAGGATAGAGGATAGGATAGGATAGAGGATAGGATAGGATAGAGTATAGGATAAGGTAGAGGATAGGATAGGATAGACGATATAATAGGATAGGGGATAGTATAGGATAGAGGATAGGATAAAGGATAGGATAGAATAGAGGATAGGATAGGATAAAGGATAGGATAGGATAGAGGATAGGATAGGATAGAGGATAGGATAGGATATGATAGAGGATAGGATAGGATAGAGGATCGGATAGGATAGAGGATAGGATAGGATAGAGGATAGGATAGAGGATAGGATAGGATAGAGGATAGGATAGGATAGAGGATAGGATAGGATAGAGGATAGGATAGGATAGGGGATAGGATAGGATAGAGGATAGGATAGGATAGAGGATAGGATAGGATAGAGGATAGGATAGGATAGAGGATAGGATAGGATAGAGGATAGGATAGGATAGAGGATAGGATAGGATAGAGGATAGGATAGGATAGAGGATAGGATGGGATAGAGGATAGGATAGAGGATAGGATAGAGGATAGGATAGAGGATAGGATAGGATAGAGGATAGGATAGGATAGAGGATAGGATAGGATAGAGGATAGGATAGGATAGAGTATAGGATAAGGTAGAGGATAGGATAGGATAAAGGATAGGATAGGATAGAGGATAGGATAGGATAGGATAGAGGATAGGATAGAGGATATGATAGAGGATAGGATAGAGGATAGGATAGAGGATACGATAGAGGATAGGATGGGATAGAGGATCGGATAGAGGATAGGATAGGATAGAGGAAAGGATAGGATAGAGGATAGGATACGTAATTGGATAGGATAGAGGATAGGATAAGGTAGAGGATAGTATAGGATAGAGGATAGGATAGGATAGAGAATAGGATAGGATAGAGGATAGGATAGTATAGAGGATAGGATAGGATGGAGGATAGGATAGGATAGGATAGAGGATTGGATAGGATAGAGGATAGGATAGGATAGAGGATAGGATAGGATAGAGGATAGGATAGGATAGAGGATTGGATAGGATAGAGGATAGGATAGGATAGAGGATAGGATAGGATAGACGATAGGATAGGTAATTGGATAGGATAGAGGATAGGATAAGGTAGAGGATAGTATAGGATAGAGGATAGGATAGGATAGAGGATAGGATAGGGTAAAGGATAGGATAGGATAGAGGATAGGATAGGATAGAGGATAGGATAGGATAGAGGATAGGATAGGAGAGAGGATAGGATAGGATAGAGGATAGGATAGGATAGAGGATAGGATAGGATAGAGGATAGGATAGGATAGAGGATAGGATAGGATAGGATAGAGGATAGGATAGGTTAGAGGATAGGATAGGATAGAGGATAGGATAGGATAGAGGATAGGATAGGATAGAGGATATAATAGGATTGAGGAAAGGATAGGATAGAGGATAGGATAGGATAGAGGATAGGATAGGAAAGAGGATATCATAGGATAGAGGATAGGATAGGATAGAGGATAGGATAGGATAGAGGATAGGATAGGATAGAGGATAGGATAGGATAGAGGATAGGATGGGACAGAGGATAGGATAGGATAGAGGATAGGATAGAGGATAGGATAGAGGATAGGATAGGATAGAGGATAGGATAGGATAGAGGATAGGATAGGATAGAGCATAGGATAGGATAGAGGATAGGATAGAGGATAGGATAGGATAGAGGATAGGATAGAGGATAGGATAGGATAGAGGATAGGATAGAGGATAGGATAGGATAGAGGAAAGGATAGGATAGAGGATAGGATACGTAATTGGATAGGATAGAGGATAGGATAAGGTAGAGGATAGGATAGAGGATAGGATAAGGTAGAGGATAGTTTAGGATAGAGGATAGGATAGGATAGAGGATAGGATAGGATAGAGGATAGGATAGGATAGAGGATAGGATAGGATAGAGGATAGGATAGGATAGAGGATAGGATAGGATAGAGGATAGGATAGGATAGAGGATAGGATAGGATAGAGGATAGGATAGGATAGGATAGAGGATAGGATAGGATAGACTATAGGATAGGATAGATGATAGGATAGGATAGAGGATATAATAGGATTGAGGAAAGGATAGGATAGAGGATAGGATAGGATAGAGGATAGGATAGGAAAGAGGATATCATAGGATAGAGGATAGGATAGGATAGAGGATAGGATAGGATAGAGGATAGGATAGGATAGAGGATAGGATGGGACAGAGGATAGGATAGGATAGAGGATAGGATAGAGGATAGGATAGAGGATAGGATAGGATAGAGGATAGGATAGGATAGAGCATAGGATAGGATAGAGGATAGGATAGAGGATAGGATAGGATAGAGGATAGGATAGGTAATTGGATAGGATAGGATAAAGGATAGGATTGGATAGAGGATAGGATAGGATAGAGGATAGGATAGGATAGAGGATGGGATAGGATAGGATAGAGGATAGGATAGGATAGGATAGAGGATAGGATAGGATTGAGGAAAGGATAGGATAGAGGATATAATAGGATAGATGATAGGATAGGAAAGAGGATAGGATAGGATAGATGATAGGATAGGATAGAGGATAGGATAGGACAGAGGATAGGATAGGATAGAGGATAGGATGGGATAGAGGATAGGATAGAGGATAGGATAGGATAGAGGATAGGATAGGATAGAGGATAGGATAGGATAGAAGATAGGATAGGATAGAGGATAGGATAGGATACAGGATAGGATAGGATAGAGGATAGGATAGGATAGAGGATAGGATAGGTAATTGGATAGGATAGAGGATAGGATAAGGTAGAGGATAGTATAGGATAGAGGATAGGGTAGGATAGAGGATAGGATAGGATAGAGGATAGGATAGGATAGAGGATAGGATAGGATAGAGGATAGGATAGGATAGAGGATAGGATACGAAAGAGGATAGGATAGGATAGAGGATAGGATAGGATAGAGGATAGGATAGGATAGAGGATAGGATAGGATAGAGGATAGGATGGGATAGAGGATAGGATAGGATAGAGGATAGTATAGGATAGAGGATAGGATAGGATAGAGGATAGGATAGGATAGGATAGAGGATAGGATAGGTAATTGGATAGGATAGAGTATAGGATAAGGTAGAGGATAGGATAGGATAAAGGATAGGATAGGATAGAGGATAGGGTAGGATAGGATAGAGGATAGGATAGGATAGGATAGAGGATAGGATAGGATAGGATAGAGGATAGGATAGGATAGAGGATAGGATAGGATAGAGGATAGGATAGGATAGAGGATAGGATAGGATAGAGGATAGGATAGGATAGAGGATAGGATAGGATAGAGGATAGGATAGGATAGAGGATAGGATAGGATTGAGGAAAGGATAGGATAGAGGATAGGATAGGATAGATGATAGGATAGGAAAGAGGATAGGATAGGATAGATGATAGGATAGGATAGAGGATAGGATAGGATAGAGGATAGGATAGGATAGAGGATAGGATAGGATAGAGGATAGGAGAGGATAGAGGATAGGATAGGATAGAGGATAGGACAGGATAGAGGATAGGATAGGATAGAGGATAGGATAGGATAGAGGATAGGATAGGATAGAGGATAGGATAGGTTGGTGATAGTATAGGATAGATGATAGGATAGGATAGAGGATAGGATAGGATAAAGGATAGGATAGAATAGAGGATAGGATAGGATAAAAGATAGGATAGGATAGAGGATAGGATAGAGGATAGGATAGAGTATTGGATAGGATAGGATAGAGGATAGGATAGGATAGAGGATAGGATAGGATAGAGGATAGTATAGGATAGAGGATAGGATAGAATAGAGGATAGGATAGGATAGAGGATAGGATAGAGGATAGGATAGGATAGAGGATAGGATAGGATAGAGGATAGGATAGGATAGAGGATAGGATAGGATAGAGGATAGGATAGGATAGAGGATAGGATAGAGGATAGGATAGGATAGAGGATAGGATAGGATAGAGGATAGGATATGATAGAGGATAGGATAGGATAGAGGATAGGATAGGATAGAGTATAGGTTAAGATAGAGGATAGGATAGGATAGACGATATAATAGGATAGGGGATAGTATAGGATAGAGGATAGGGTAGGATAGGATAGAGGATAGGATAGGATAGGATAGAGGATAGGGTAGGATAGGATAGAGGATAGGATAGGATAGAGGATAGGATAGGATAGAGGATAGGATAGGTAATTGGATAGGATAGGATAAAGGATAGGATTGGATAGAGGATAGGATAGGATAGAGGATAGGATAGGATAGAGGATAGGATAGGATAGGATAGAGGGTAGGATAGGATAGGATAGAGGATAGGATAGGATAGAGGATAGGATAGGATTGAGGAAAGGATAGGATAGAGGATAGGATAGGATAGATGATAGGATAGGAAAGAGGATAGGATAGGATAGATGATAGGATAGGATAGAGGATAGGATAGGACAGAGGATAGGATAGGATAGAGGATAGGATGGGATAGAGGATAGGATAGAGGATAGGATAGGATAGAGGATAGGATAGGATAGAGGATAGGATAGGATAGAAGATAGGATAGGATAGAGGATAGGATAGGATACAGGATAGGATAGGATAGAGGATAGGATAGGATAGAGGATAGGATAGAGGATAGGATAGGTAATTGGATAGGATAGAGGATAGGATAAGGTAGAGGATAGTATAGGATAGAGCATAGGGTAGGATAGAGGATAGGATAGGATAGAGGATAGGATAGGATAGAGGATAGGATAGGATAGAGGATAGGATAGGATAGAGGATAGGATAGGATAGAGGATATAATAGGGTTGAGGAAAGGATAGGATAGTGGATAGGATAGGATAGAGGATAGGATACGAAAGAGGATAGGATAGGATAGAGGATATAATAGGATAGAGGATAGGATAGGATAGAGGATAGGATAGGATAGAGGATAGGATGGGATAGAGGATAGGATAGGATAGAGGATAGGATAGGATAGAGGATAGTATAGGATAGAGGATAGGATAGGATAGAGGATAGGATAGGATAGGATAGAGGATAGGATAGGTAATTGGATAGGATAGAGTATAGGATAAGGTAGAGGATAGGATAGGATAAAGGATAGGATAGGATAGAGGATAGGGTAGGATAGGATAGAGGATAGGATAGGATAGGATAGAGGATAGGATAGGATAGGATAGAGGATAGGATAGGATAGAGGATAGGATAGGATAGAGGATAGGATAGGATAGAGGATAGGATAGGATAGAGGATAGGATAGGATAGAGGATAGGATAGAGGATAGGATAGGATAGAGGATAGGATAGGATAGAGGATAGGATAGGATAGAGGATAGGATAGGATAGAGGATAGGATAGGATAGAGGATAGGATAGGATAGAGGATAGGATAGGATAGAGGATAGGATAGGTAATTGGATAGGATAGGATAAAGGATAGGATTGGATAGAGGATAGGATAGGATAGAGGATAGGATAGGATAGAGGATAGGATAGGATAGAGGATAGGATAGGATAGAGGATATAATAGGGTTGAGGAAAGGATAGGATAGTGGATAGGATAGGATAGAGGATAGGATACGAAAGAGGATAGGATAGGATAGAGGATATAATAGGATAGAGGATAGGATAGGATAGAGGATAGGATAGGATAGAGGATAGGATGGGATAGAGGATAGGATAGGATAGAGGATAGGATAGGATAGATGATAGGATAGGATAGAGGATAGGATAGGACAGAGGATAGGATAGGATAGAGGATAGGATGGGATAGAGGATAGGATAGAGGATAGGATAGGATAGAGGATAGGATAGGATAGAGGATAGGATAGGATAGAAGATAGGATAGGATAGAGGATAGGATAGGATACAGGATAGGATAGGATAGAGGATAGGATAGGATAGAGGATAGGATAGAGGATAGGATAGGATAGAGGATAGGATAGGTAATTGGATAGGATAGAGGATAGGATAAGGTAGAGGATAGTATAGGATAGAGCATAGGGTAGGATAGAGGATAGGATAGGATAGAGGATAGGATAGGATAGAGGATAGGATAGGATAGAGGATAGGATAGGATAGAGGATAGGATAGGATAGAGGATATAATAGGGTTGAGGAAAGGATAGGATAGTGGATAGGATAGGATAGAGGATAGGATACGAAAGAGGATAGGATAGGATAGAGGATATAATAGGATAGAGGATAGGATAGGATAGAGGATAGGATAGGATAGAGGATAGGATGGGATAGAGGATAGGATAGGATAGAGGATAGGATAGGATAGAGGATAGTATAGGATAGAGGATAGGATAGGATAGAGGATAGGATAGGATAGGATAGAGGATAGGATAGGTAATTGGATAGGATAGAGTATAGGATAAGGTAGAGGATAGGATAGGATAAAGGATAGGATAGGATAGAGGATAGGGTAGGATAGGATAGAGGATAGGATAGGATAGGATAGAGGATAGGATAGGATAGGATAGAGGATAGGATAGGATAGAGGATAGGATAGGATAGAGGATAGGATAGGATAGAGGATAGGATAGGATAGAGGATAGGATAGGATAGAGGATAGGATAGGATAGAGGATAGGATAGGATAGAGGATAGGATAGGATAGAGGATAGGATAGGATAGAGGATAGGATAGGATAGAGGATAGGATAGGATAGAGGATAGGATAGGATAGAGGATAGGATAGGATAGAGGATAGGATAGGTAATTGGATAGGATAGGATAAAGGATAGGATTGGATAGAGGATAGGATAGGATAGAGGATAGGATAGGATAGAGGATAGGATAGGTTAGGATAGAGGATAGGATAGGATAGGATAGAGGATAGGATAGATTTGAGGAAAGGATAGGATAGAGGATAGGATAGGATAGATGATAGGATAGGAAAGAGGATAGGATAGGATAGATGATAGGATAGGATAGAGGATAGGATAGGACAGAGGATAGGATAGGATAGAGGATAGGATGGGATAGAGGATAGGATAGAGGATAGGATAGGATAGAGGATAGGATAGGATAGAGGATAGGATAGGATAGAGGATAGGATAGGATAGAGGATAGGATAGGATAGAGGATAGGATAGGATGCAGGATAGGATAGGATAGTGGATATGATAGGATAGAGGATAGGATAGATAATTGGATAGGATAGAGGATAGGATAAGGTAGAGGATAGTATAGGATAGAGGATAGGATAGGATAGAGGATAGGATAGGATACAGGATAGGATAGGATAGAGGATAGGATAGGATAGAGGATAGGATAGGATAGAGGATAGGATAGGATAGAGGATAGGATAGGATAGAGGATAGGATGGGATAGAGGATAGGATAGAGGATAGGATAGAGGATAGGATAGGATAGAGGATAGGATAGGATAGAGGATAGGATAGGATAGAGTATAGGATAAGGTAGAGGATAGGATAGGATAGACGATATAATAGGATAGGGGATAGTATAGGATAGAGGATAGGATAAAGGATAGGATAGAATAGAGGATAGGATAGGATAAAGGATAGGATAGGATAGAGGATAGGATAGGATAGAGGATCGGATAGAGGATAGGATAGGATAGAGGAAAGGATAGGATAGAGGATAGGATACGTAATTGGATAGGATAGAGGATAGGATAAGGTAGAGGATAGTATAGGATAGAGGATAGGATAGGATAGAGGATAGGATAGGATAGAGGATAGGATAGGATAGAGGATAGGATAGGATAGAGGATAGGATAGGATAGAGGATAGGGTAGGATAGGATAGAGGATAGGATAGGATAGGATAGAGGATAGGATAGGATAGGATAGAGGATAGGATAGGATAGAGGATAGGATAGGATAGAGGATAGGATAGGATAGAGGATAGGATAGGATAGAGGATAGGATAGGATAGAGGATAGGATAGAGGATAGGATAGGATAGAGGATAGGAGAGGATAGAGGATAGGATAGGATAGAGGATAGGATAGGATAGAGGATAGGATAGGATAGAGGATAGGATAGGATAGAGGATAGGATAGGATAGAGGATAGGATAGGTAATTGGATAGGATAGGATAAAGGATAGGATTGGATAGAGGATAGGATAGGATAGAGGATAGGATAGGATAGAGGATAGGATAGGATAGAGGATAGGATAGGATAGAGGATATAATAGGGTTGAGGAAAGGATAGGATAGTGGATAGGATAGGATAGAGGATAGGATACGAAGAGGATAGGATAGGATAGAGGATATAATAGGATAGAGGATAGGATAGGATAGAGGATAGGATAGGATAGAGGATAGGATGGGATAGAGGATAGGATAGGATAGAGGATAGGATAGGATAGATGATAGGATAGGATAGAGGATAGGATAGGACAGAGGATAGGATAGGATAGAGGATAGGATGGATAGAGGATAGGATAGAGGATAGGATAGGATAGAGGATAGGATAGGATAGAGGGATAGGATAGAGGATAGAAGGATAGGATAGGATAGAGGATAGGATAGGATACAGGATAGGATAGGATAGAGGATAGGATAGGATAGAGGATAGGATAGAGGATAGGATAGGATAGAGGATAGGATAGGATAGAGGATAGGATAGGATAGAAGATAGGATAGGATAGAGGATAGGATAGGATACAGGATAGGATAGGATAGAGGATAGGATAGGATAGAGGATAGGATAGAGGATAGGATAGGATAGAGGATAGGATAGGTAATTGGATAGGATAGAGGATAGGATAGGTAGAGGATAGTATAGGATAGAGCATAGGGTAGGATAGAGGATAGGATAGGATAGAGGATAGGATAGGATAGAGGATAGGATAGGATAGAGGATAGGATAGGATAGAGGATAGGATAGGATAGAGGATATAATAGGGTTGAGGAAAGGATAGGATAGTGGATAGGATAGGATAGAGGATAGGATACGAAAGAGGATAGGATAGGATAGAGGATATAATAGGATAGAGGAGAGGATAGGATAGAGGATAGGATAGGATAGAGGATAGGATGGGATAGAGGATAGGATAGGATAGAGGATAGATAGGATAGAGGATAGTATAGGATAGAGGATAGGATAGGATAGAGGATAGGATAGGATAGGATAGAGGATAGGATAGGTAATTGGATAGGATAGAGTATAGGATAAGGTAGAGGATAGGATAGGATAAAGGATAGGATAGGATAGAGGATAGGATAGGATAGAGGATAGGATAGGATAGAGGATAGGATAGGATAGAGGATAGGATAGGATAGAGGATAGGATAGGATAGAGGATAGGATAGGATAGAGGATAGGATAGGATACAGGATAGGATAGGATAGAGGATAGGATAGGATAGAGGATAGGATAGGTAATTGGATAGGATAGAGGATAGGATAAGGTAGAGGATAGTATAGGATAGAGGATAGGATAGGATAGAGGACAGGATAGGATAGAGGATAGGATAGGATAGAGGATAGGATAGGATAGAGGATAGGATAGGATACAGGATAGATAGGATAGAGGATAGGATAGGATAGAGGATAGGATAGGTAATTGGATAGGATAGAGGATTAGGATAAGGTAGAGGATAGTATAGGATAGAGGATAGGATAGGATAGAGGATAGGATAGGATAAAGGATAGGATAGGATAGAGGATAGGATAGGATAAGGATAGGATAGGATAGAGGATAGGATAGGATAGAGGATAGGATAGGATAGAGGATAGGATGGGGATAGAGGATAGGATAGAGGATAGGATAGAGGATAGGATAGGATAGAGGATAGGATAGGATAGAGGATAGGATAGGATAGAGTATAGGATAAGGTAGAGGATAGGATAGGATAGACGATATAATAGGATAGGGGATAGTATAGGATAGAGGATAGGATAAAGGATAGGATAGAATAGAGGATAGGATAGGATAAAGGATAGGATAGGATAGAGGATAGGATAGGATAGGATAGAGGCATAGGATAGAGGATAGGATAGAGGATAGGATAGGATAGAGGATCGGATAGAGGATAGGATAGGATAGAGGAAAGGATAGGATAGAGGATAGGATACGTAATTGGATAGGATAGAGGATAGTATAAGGTAGAGGGATAGTATAGGATAGAGGATAGGATAGGATAGAGGATAGGATAGGATAGAGGATAGGATAGGATAGAGGATAGGGATAGGATAGAGGATAGGATAGGATAGAGGATAGGATAGGATAGAGGATAGGATAGGATAGGATAGAGGATAGGATAGGATAGAGGATAGGATAGGATAGAGGATAGGATAGGATAGGATAGAGGATAGGATAGGATAGACGATATAATAGGATAGGGGATAGTATAGGATAGAGGATAGGATAAAGGATAGGATAGAATACAGGATAGGATAGGATAAAGGATAGGATAGGATAGAGGATTGGATAGGATAGGATAGAGGATAGGATAGAGGATAGGATAGAGGATAGGATAGGATAGAGGATCGGATAGAGGATAGGATAGGATAGAGGAAAGGATAGGATAGAGGATAGGATACGTAATTGGATAGGATAGAGGATAGGATAAGGTAGAGGATAGTATAGGATAGAGGATAGGATAGGATAGAGGATAGGATAGGATAGAGGATAGGATAGGATAGAGGATAGGATAGGATAGGATAGAGGATAGGATAGGATAGAGGATAGGATAGGATAGAGGATAGTATAGGATAGAGGATAGGATAGGATAGAGGATAGGATAGGATAGGATAGAGGATAGGATAGGTAATTGGATAGGATAGAGTATAGGATAAGGTAGAGGATAGGATAGGATAAAGGATAGGATAGGATAGAGGATAGGGTAGGATAGGATAGAGGATAGGATAGGATAGGATAGAGGATAGGAATAGGATAGGATAGAGGATAGGATAGGATAGAGGATAGGATAGGATAGAGGATAGGATAGGATAGAGGATAGATAGGATAGAGGATAGGATAGGATAGAGGATAGGATAGAGGATAGGATAGGATAGAGGATAGGAGAGGATAGAGGATAGGATAGGATAGAGGATAGGATAGGATAGAGGATAGGATAGGATAGAGGATAGGATAGGATAGAGGATAGGATAGGATAGAGGATAGGATAGGTAATTGGATAGGATAGGATAAAGGATAGGATTGGATAGAGGATAGGATAGGATAGAGGATAGGATAGGATAGAGGATAGGATAGGATAGAGGATAGGATAGGATAGAGGATATAATAGGGTTGAGGAAAGGATAGGATAGTGGATAGGATAGGATAGAGGATAGGATACGAAAGAGGATAGGATAGGATAGAGGATATAATAGGATAGAGGATAGGATAGGATAGAGGATAGGATAGGATAGAGGATAGGATGGGATAGAGGATAGGATAGGATAGAGGATAGGATAGGATAGATGATAGGATAGGATAGAGGATAGGATAGGACAGAGGATAGGATAGGATAGAGGATAGGATGGGATAGAGGATAGGATAGAGGATAGGATAGGATAGAGGATAGGATAGTATAGAGGATAGGATAGGATAGAAGATAGGATAGGATAGAGGATAGGATAGGATACAGGATAGGATAGGATAGAGGATAGGATAGGATAGAGGATAGGATAGAGGATAGGATAGGATAGAGGATAGGATAGGTAATTGGATAGGATAGAGGATAGGATAAGGTAGAGGATAGTATAGGATAGAGCATAGGGTAGGATAGAGGATAGGATAGGATAGAGGATAGGATAGGATAGAGGATAGGATAGGATAGAGGATAGGATAGGATAGTGGATAGGATAGGATAGAGGATATAATAGGGTTGAGGAAAGGATAGGATAGTGGATAGGATAGGATAGAGGATAGGATACGAAAGAGGATAGGATAGGATAGAGGATATAATAGGATAGAGGAGAGGATAGGATAGAGGATAGGATAGGATAGAGGATAGGATGGGATAGAGGATAGGATAGGATAGAGGATAGGATAGGATAGAGGATAGTATAGGATAGAGGATAGGATAGGATAGAGGATAGGATAGGATAGGATAGAGGATAGGATAGGTAATTGGATAGGATAGAGTATAGGATAAGGTAGAGGATAGGATAGGATAAAGGATAGGATAGGATAGAGGATTGGGTAGGATAGGATAGAGGATAGGATAGGATAGGATAGAGGATAGGATAGGATAGGATAGAGGATAGGATAGGATAGAGGATAGGATAGGATAGAGGATAGGATAGGATAGAGGATAGGATAGGATAGAGGATAGGATAGGATAGAGGATAGGATAGGATAGAGGATAGGATAGGATAGAGGATAGGATAGGATAGAGGATAGGATAGGATAGGATAGAGGTAGGATAGAGGATAGGATAGAGGATAGGATAGGATAGAGGATCGGATAGAGGATAGGATAGGATAGAGGAAAGGATAGGATAGAGGATAGGATACGTAATTGGATAGGATAGAGGATAGGATAAGGTAGAGGATAGTATAGGATAGAGGATAGGATAGGATAGAGGATAGGATAGGATAGATGATAGGATAGGATAGAGGATAGGATAGGATAGGATAAGAGGATAGGATAGGATAGAGGATAGGATAGGATAGAGGATAGGATAGGATAGAGGATAGGATAGGATAGGATAGAGGATAGGATAGGATAGAGGATAGGATAGGGTAGAGGATAGGATAGGATAGAGGTTAGGATAGGATAGAGGAAAGGATAGGATAGAGGATAGGATACGTAATTGGATAGGATAGATGGGATATGATAAGGTAGAGGATAGGATAGGATAGTTTATATAATAGGATAGGGGATAGTATAGGATAGAGGATAGGATAAAGGATAGGATAGGGTAGGATAGAGGATATAATAGGATAGGGGATAGTATAGGATAGAGGATAGGATAAAGGATAGGATAGAATAAAGGATAGGATAGGATATGATAGAGGATAGGATAGGATAGAGGATCGGATAGAGGATAGGATAGGATAGAGGATAGGATAGGATAGAGGATAGTATAGGATAGAGGATAGGATAGAATTGAGGATAGGATAGGATAAGGGATAGGATAGGACAGAGGATAGGATAGGATAGGATAGAGGATAGGATAGGATAGAGGATAGGATAGGATAGAGGATAGGATGGATAGAGGATAGGATAGGATAGAGGATAGGATAGGTAATTGGATAGGATAGGATAAAGGATAGGATTGGATAGAGGATAGGATAGGATAGAGGATAGGATAGGATAGAGGATAGGATAGGATAGAGGATAGGATAGGATAGGATAGGATAGAGGATAGGATAGGATAGAGGATAGGATAGGATAGGATAGAGGATAGGATAGGATAGAGGATAGGATAGGATAGAGGATAGGATAGGATAGAGGATAGGATAGGATACAGGATAGGATAGGATAGAGGATAGGATAGGATAGAGGATAGGATAGGTAATTGGATAGGATAGAGGATAGGATAAGGTAGAGGATAGTATAGGATAGAGGATAGGATAGGATAGAGGATAGGATAGGATAAAGGATAGGATAGGATAGAGGATAGGATAGGATAGAGGATAGGATAGGATAGAGGATAGGATAGGATAGAGGATAGGATAGGATAGAGGATAGGATGGGATAGAGGATAGGATAGAGGATAGGATAGAGGATAGGATAGGATAGAGGATAGGATAGGATAGAGGATAGGATAGGATAGAGTATAGGATAAGGTAGAGGATAGGATAGGATAGACGATATAATAGGATAGGGGATAGTATAGGATAGAGGATAGGATAAAGGATAGGATAGAATAGAGGATAGGATAGGATAAAGGATAGGATAGGATAGAGGATAGGATAGGATAGGATAGAGGATAGGATAGAGGATAGGATAGAGGATAGGATAGGATAGAGGATCGGATAGAGGATAGGATAGGATAGAGGAAAGGATAGGATAGAGGATAGGATACGTAATTGGATAGGATAGAGGATAGTATAAGGTAGAGGATAGTATAGGATAGAGGATAGGATAGGATAGAGGATAGGATAGGATAGAGGATAGGATAGGATAGAGGATAGGATAGGATAGAGGATAGGATAGGATAGGATAGAGGATAGGATAGGATAGAGGATAGGATAGGATAGGATAGAGGATAGGATAGGATAGAGGATAGGATAGGATAGAGGATAGGATAGGATAGGATAGAGGATAGGATAGGATAGACGATATAATAGGATAGGGGATAGTATAGGATAGAGGATAGGATAAAGGATAGGATAGAATACAGGATAGGATAGGATAAGGATAGGATAGGATAGAGGATTGGATAGGATAGGATAGAGGATAGGATAGAGGATAGGATAGAGGATAGGATAGGATAGAGGATCGGATAGAGGAGAGGATAGGATAGAGGAAAGGATAGGATAGAGGATAGGATACGTAATTGGATAGGATAGAGGATAGGATAAGGTAGAGGATAGTATAGGATAGAGGATAGGATAGGATAGAGGATAGGATAGGATAGAGGATAGGATAGGATAGAGGATAGGATAGGATAGGATAGAGGATAGGATAGGATAGAGGATAGGATAGGATAGAGGATAGGATAGGATAGAGGATAGGATAGGATAGAGGATAGGATAGGGTAGAGGATAGGATAGGATAGAGGTTAGGATAGGATAGAGGAAAGGATAGGATAGAGGATAGGATACAGTATTGGATAGGATAGAGGATATGATAAGGTAGAGGATAGGATACGATAGTTTATATAATAGGATAGGGGATAGTATAGGATAGAGGATAGGATAAGGATAGGATAGGGTAGGATAGAGGATATAATAGGATAGGGGATAGTATAGGATAGAGGATAGGATAAAGGATAGGATAGAATAAAGGATAGGATAGGATATGATAGAGGATAGGATAGGATAGAGGATCGGATAGAGGATAGGATAGGATACAGGATAGGATAGGATAGAGGATAGTATAGGATAGAGGATAGGATAGAATTGAGGATAGGATAGGATAAAGGATAGGATAGGATAGAGGATAGGATAGGATAGGATAGAGGATAGGATAGGATAGAGGATAGGATAGGATAGAGGATAGGATGGATAGAGGATAGGATAGGATAGAGGATAGGATAGGTAATTGGATAGGATAGGATAAAGGATAGGATTGGATAGAGGATAGGATAGGATAGAGGATAGGATAGGATAGAGGATAGGATAGGATAGGATAGAGGATAGGATAGGATAGAGGATAGGATAGGATAGAGGATAGGATAGGATTGAGGAAAGGATAGGATAGAGGATAGGATAGGATAGATGATAGGATAGGAAAGAGGATAGGATAGGATAGATGATAGGATAGGATAGAGGATAGGATAGGATAGAGGATAGGATAGGATAGAGGATAGGATAGGTAATTGGATAGGATAGAGGATAGGATAAGGTAGAGGATAATATAGGATAGAGGATAGGATAGGATAGAGGGTAGGATAGGATAAAGGATAGGATAGGATAGAGGATAGGATAGGATAGAGGATAGGATAGGATAGAGGATAGGATAGGATAGAGGATAGGATAGGATAGAGGATAGGATGGGATAGAGGATAGGATAGTGGATAGGATAGAGGATAGATAGAGGATAGGATAGGATAGAGGATAGGATAGGATAGAGTATAGGATAAGGTAGAGGATAGGATAGGATAGGACGATATAATAGGATAGGGGATAGTATAGGATAGAGGATAGGATAAAGGATAGGATAGAATAGAGGATAGGATAGGATAAAGGATAGGATAGGATAGAGGATAGGATAGGATAGGATAGGATAGAGGATAGGATAGAGGGTAGGATAGAGGATAGGATAGGATAGAGGATCGGATAGAAGGATAGGATAGGATAGAGGAAAGGATAGGATAGAGGATAGGATACGTAATTGGATAGGATAGAGGATAGGATAGGATAGAGGATAGGAAGGATTGAGGAAAGGATAGGATAGAGGATAGGGTAGGATAGATGATAGGATAGGAAAGAGGATAGGATAGGATAGATGATAGGATAGGATAGAGGATAGGATAGGATAGAGGATAGGATAGGTATTGGATAGGATAGAGGATAGGATAAGGTAGAGGATATTATAGGATAGAGGATAGGATAGGATAGAGGGTAGGATAGGATAAAGGATTGGATAGGATAGAGGATAGGATAGGATAGAGGATAGGATAGGATAGAGGATAGGATAGGATAGAGGATAGGATAGGATAGAGGATAGGATGGGATAGAGGATAGGATAGTGGATAGGATAGAGGATAGGATAGAGGATAGGATAGGATAGAGGATAGGATAGGATAGAGTATAGGATAAGGTAGAGGATAGGATAGGATAGGACGATATAATAGGATAGGGGATAGTATAGGATAGAGGATAGGATAAAGGATAGGATAGAATAGAGGATAGGATAGGATAAAGGATAGGATAGGATAGGGATAGGATAGGATAGGATAGGTAGAGGATAGGATAGAGGGTAGGATAGAGGATAGGATAGGATAGAGGATCGGATAGAGGATAGGATAGGATAGAGGAAAGGATAGGATAGAGGATAGGTTACGTAATTGGATAGGATAGAGGATAGGAGAAGGTAGAGGATAGTATAGGATAGAGGATAGGATAGGATAGAGGACAGGATAGGATAGAGGATAGGATAGGATAGAGATAGGATAGGATAGAGGATAGGTATAGGATAGAGGGTAGGATAGGATACAGGATAGGATAGGATAGAGGATAGGATAGGATAGAGGATAGGATAGGTTATTGGATAGGATAGAGGATAGGATAAGGTAGAGGATAGTATAGGATAGTGGATAGGATAGGATAGAGGACAGGATAGGATAGAGGATAGGATAGGATAGAGGATAGGATAGGATTAGAGGATAGGATAGATACAGGATAGGATAGGATAGAGATAGGATAGGATAGAGGATAGGATAGGTAATTGGATAGGATAGAGGATAGGACAAGGTAGAGGATAGTATAGGATAGAGGATAGGATAGGATAGAGGGATAGGATAGGATAAAGGATAGGATAGGATAGAGGATAGGATAGGATAGAGGATAGGATA
The DNA here is from genome assembly GCF_050948215.1 of Halictus rubicundus. Classification (NCBI taxonomy): domain Eukaryota; kingdom Metazoa; phylum Arthropoda; class Insecta; order Hymenoptera; family Halictidae; genus Halictus; species Halictus rubicundus. The sequence continues at coordinate 29,636 of NW_027489568.1, forward strand.
GGATAGAGGATAGGATAGGATAGAGGATAGGATAGGATAGAGGATAGGATGGGATAGAGGATAGGATAGAGGATAGGATAGAGGATAGGATAGGATAGAGGATAGGATAGGATAGAGGATAGGATAGGATAGAGTATAGGATAAGGTAGAGGATAGGATAGGATAGACGATATAATAGGATAGGGATAGTATAGGATAGAGGATAGGATAAAGGATAGGATAGAATAGAGGATAGGATAGGATAAAGGATAGGATAGGATAGAGGATAGGATAGGATAGGATAGAGGATAGGGATAGAGGATAGGATAGAGGATAGGATAGGATAGAGGATCGGATAGAGGATAGGATAGGATAGAGGAAAGGATAGGATAGAGGATAGATACGTAATTGGATAGGATAGAGGATAGTATAAGGTAGAGGATAGTATAGGATAGAGGATAGGATAGGATAGAGGATAGGATAGGATAGAGGATAGGATAGGATAGAGGATAGGATAGGATAGAGGATAGGATAGGATAGAGGATAGGATAGGATAGAGGATAGGATAGGATAGGATAGAGGATAGGATAGGATAGAGGATAGGATAGGGATAGAGGATAGGATAGGATAGGATAGAGGATAGGATAGGATAGACGATATAATAGGATAGGGGATAGTATAGGATAGAGGATAGGATAAAGGATAGGATAGAATACAGGATAGGATAGGATAAAGGATAGGATAGGATAGAGGATTGGATAGGATAGGATAGAGGATAGGATAGAGGATAGGATAGAGGATAGGATAGAGGATAGGATAGGATAGAGGATCGGATAGAGGATAGGATAGGATAGAGGAAAGGATAGGATAGAGGATAGGATACGTAATTGGATAGGATAGAGGATAGGATAAGGTAGAGGATAGTATAGGATAGAGGATAGGATAGGATAGAGGATAGGATAGGATAGAGGATAGGATAGGATAGAGGATAGGATAGGATAGGATAGAGGATAGGATAGGATAGAGGATTGGATAGGATAGAGGATAGGATAGGATAGAGGATAGGATAGGATAGAGGATAGGATAGGTAGAGGATAGGATAGGATAGAGGTTAGGATAGGATAGAGGAAAGGATAGGATAGAGGATAGGATACGTAATTGGATAGGATAGAGGATATGATAAGGTAGAGGATAGGATACGATAGTTTATATAATAGGATAGGGGATAGTATAGGATAGAGGATAGGATAAAGGATAGGATAGGGTAGGATAGAGGATATAATAGGATAGGGATAGTATAGGATAGAGGATAGGATAAAGGATAGGATTAGAATAAAGGATAGGATAGGATATGATAGAGGATAGGATAGGATAGAGGATCGGATAGAGGATAGGATAGGATAGAGGATAGGATAGGATAGAGGATAGTATAGGATAGAGGATAGGATAGAATTGAGGATAGGATAGGATAAAGGATAGGATAGGATAGAGGATAGGATAGGATAGGATAGAGGATAGGATAGGATAGAGGATAGGATAGGATAGAGGATAGGATGGATAGAGGATAGGATAGGATAGAGGATAGGATAGGTAATTGGATAGGATAGGATAAAGGATAGGATTGGATAGAGGATAGGATAGGATAGAGGATAGGATAGGATAGAGGATAGGATAGGATAGGATAGAGGATAGGATAGGATAGAGGATAGGATAGGATAGAGGATAGGATAGGATTGAGGAAAGGATAGGATAGAGGATAGGATAGGATAGATGATAGGATAGGAAAGAGGATAGGATAGGATAGATGATAGGATAGGATAGAGGATAGGATAGGATAGAGGATAGGATAGGATAGAGGATATTATAGGTAATTGGATAGGATAGAGGATAGGATAAGGTAGAGGATAATATAGGATAGAGGATAGGATAGGATAGAGGGTAGGATAGGATAAAGGATAGGATAGGATAGAGGATAGGATAGGATAGAGGATAGGATAGGATAGAGGATAGGATAGGATAGAGGATAGGATAGGATAGAGGATAGGATGGGATAGAGGATAGGATAGTGGATAGGATAGAGGATAGGATAGAGGATAGGATAGGATAGAGGATAGGATAGGATAGAGTATAGGATAAGGTAGAGGATAGGATAGGATAGACGATATAATAGGATAGGGGATAGTATAGGATAGAGGATAGGATAAAGGATAGGATAGAATAGAGGATAGGATAGGATAAAGGATAGGATAGGATAGAGGATAGGATAGGATAGGATAGGATAGAGGATAGGATAGAGGGTAGGATAGAGGATAGGATAGGATAGAGGATCGGATAGAGGATAGGATAGGATAGAGGAAAGGATAGGATAGAGGATAGGATACGTAATTGGATAGGATAGAGGATAGGATAGGATAGAGGATAGGATAGGATTGAGGAAAGGATAGGATAGAGGATAGGATAGGATAGATGATAGGATAGGAAAGAGGATAGGATAGGATAGATGATAGGATAGGATAGAGGATAGGATAGGATAGAGGATAGGATAGGTAATTGGATAGGATAGAGGATAGGATAAGGTAGAGGATAATATAGGATAGAGGATAGGATAGGATAGAGGGTAGGATAGGATAAAGGATAGGATAGGATAGAGGATAGGATAGGATAGAGGATAGGATAGGATAGAGGATAGGATAGGATAGAGGATAGGATAGGATAGAGGATAGGATGGGATAGAGGATAGGATAGTGGATAGGATAGAGGATAGGATAGAGGATAGGATAGGATAGAGGATAGGATAGGATAGAGTATAGGATAAGGTAGAGGATAGGATAGGATAGACGATATAATAGGATAGGGGATAGTATAGGATAGAGGATAGGATAAAGGATAGGATAGAATAGAGGATAGGATAGGATAAAGGATAGGATAGGATAGAGGATAGGATAGGATAGGATAGGATAGAGGATAGGATAGAGGGTAGGATAGAGGATAGGATAGGATAGAGGATCGGATAGAGGATAGGATAGGATAGAGGAAAGGATAGGATAGAGGATAGGATACGTAATTGGATAGGATAGAGGATAGGATAAGGTAGAGGATAGTATAGGATAGAGGATAGGATAGGATAGAGGACAGGATAGGATAGAGGATAGGATAGGATAGAGGATAGGATAGGATAGAGGATAGGATAGGATAGAGGATAGGATAGGATACAGGATAGGATAGGATAGAGGATAGGATAGGATAGAGGATAGGATAGGTAATTGGATAGGATAGAGGATAGGATAAGGTAGAGGATAGTATAGGATAGAGGATAGGATAGGATAGAGGACAGGATAGGATAGAGGATAGGATAGGATAGAGGATAGGATAGGATAGAGGATAGGATAGGATAGAGGATAGGATAGGATAGGATAGGATAGAGGATAGGATAGGATAGAGGATAGGATAGGATAGAGGATAGGATAGGATAGAGGATAGGATAGGATAGGATAGAGGATAGGATAGGATAGAGGATAGGATAGGATACAGGATAGGATAGGATAGAGGATAGGATAGGATAGAGGATAGGATAGGTAATTGGATAGGATAGAGGATAGGATAAGGTAGAGGATAGTATAGGATAGAGGATAGGATAGGATAGAGGATAGGATAGGATAGAGGATAGGATAGGATAGAGGATAGGATAGGATAGGATAGAGGATAGGATAGGATAGACGATATAATAGGATAGGGGATAGTATAGGATAGAGGATAGGATAAAGGATAGGATAGAATAGAGGATAGGATAGGATAAAGGATAGGATAGGATAGAGGATAGGATAGGATAGGATAGAGGATAGGATAGAGGATAGGATAGAGGATAGGATAGGATAGAGGATCGGATAGAGGATAGGATAGGATAGAGGAAAGGATAGGATAGAGGATAGGATACGTAATTGGATAGGATAGAGGATAGGATAAGGTAGAGGATAGTATACGATAGAGGATAGGATAGGATAGAGGATAGGATAGGATAGAGGATAGGATAGGATAGAGGATAGGATAGGATAGAGGATAGGATAGGATAGGATAGAGGATAGGATAGGATAGAGGATAGGATAGGATAGAGGATAGGATAGGATAGGATAGAGGATAGGATAGGATAGAGGATAGGATAGGGTAGAGGATAGGATAGGATAGAGGATAGGATAGGATTGAGGAAAGGATAGGATAGAGGATAGGATAGGATAGATGATAGGATAGGAAAGAGGATAGGATAGGTAATTGGATAGGATAGAGGATAGGATAAGGTAGAGGATAGTATAGGATAGAGGATAGGATAGGATAGAGGATAGGATAGGATAAAGGATAGGATAGGATAGAGGATAGGATAGGATAGAGGATAGGATAGGATAGAGGATAGGATAGGATAGAGGATAGGATAGGATAGAGGATAGGATGGGATAGAGGATAGGATAGAGGATAGGATAGAGGATAGGATAGGATAGAGGATAGGATAGGATAGAGGATAGGATAGGATAGAGTATAGGATAAGGTAGAGGATAGGATAGGATAGACGACATAATAGGATAGGGGATAGTATAGGATAGAGGATAGGATAAAGGATAGGATAGAATAGAGGATAGGATAGGATAAAGGATAGGATAGGATAGAGGATAGGATAGGATAGGATAGAGGATAGGATAGAGGATAGGATAGAGGATAGGATAGGATAGAGGATCGGATAGAGGATAGGATAGGATAGAGGAAAGGATAGGATAGAGGATAGGATACGTAATTGGATAGGATAGAGGATAGGATAAGGTAGAGGATAGTATAGGATAGAGGATGGGATAGGATAGAGGATAGGATAGGATAGAGGATAGGATAGGATAGAGGATAGGATAGGATAGAGGATAGGATAGGATAGGATAGAGGATAGGATAGGATAGACGATATAATAGGATAGGGGATAGTATAGGATAGAGGATAGGATAAAGGATAGGATAGAATAGAGGATAGGATAGGATAAAGGATAGGATAGGATAGAGGATAGGATAGGATAGGATAGAGGATAGGATAGAGGATAGGATAGAGGATAGGATAGGATAGAGGATCGGATAGAGGATAGGATAGGATAGAGGAAAGGATAGGATAGAGGATAGGATACGTAATTGGATAGGATAGAGGATAGGATAAGGTAGAGGATAGTATACGATAGAGGATAGGATAGGATAGAGGATAGGATAAAATAGAGGATAGGATAGGATAGAGGATAGGATAGGATAGGATAGAGGATAGGATAGGATAGAGGATAGGATAGGATAGAGGATAGGATAGGATAGAGGATAGGATAGGATAGGATAGAGGATAGGATAGGATAGAGGATAGGATAGGGTAGAGGATAGGATAGGATAGAGG
>NW_027489569.1:0-34937 GCF_050948215.1 Halictus rubicundus
TACGATAGAGGATAGGATAGGATAGAGAATAGGATGTAGGATTGGTTAGGATAGAGGATAGAATAGGATAGAGGATAGGATAGGATAGAGGATAGGATATGATACAGGATAGGATAGGATAGAGGATAGGATAGGATAGAGGATAGAATAGGATACAGGATAGGATATGATAGAGGATAGGATACGATAGAGGATAGGATAGGATAGAGGATAGGATAGGATAGAGGAATAGGATAGGATAGAGGATAGGATAGGATAGAGGATAGGATAGGATAGAGGATAGGATAGGATAGAGGATAGGATAGGATAGAGGATAGGATAGGATAGAGGATAGGATAGGACAGAGGATAGGATAGGATAGAGGATAGGATAGGATAGAGGATGGGATAGGATAGAGGATAATATAGGATAGAGGATAGGGATAGGATAGAGGATAGGATAGGATAGAGGATAGGATAGAGGATAGGATAGGATAGAGGATAGGATAGGATAGAGGATAGGATAGGATAGAGGATAGGATAGGATAGAGGATAGGATAGGATAGAGGATAGGATAGGATAGAGGATAGGATAGGATAGAGGATAGGATAGGATAGAGGATAGGATAGGATAGAGGATACGATATAGGGATTTAATAGGTTAGAGGATAGGATACGATAGAGGATACGATAGGATAGAGGATAGGATAGGATAGAAAATAGGATAGGATAGAGGATAGGATAGGATAGAGGATAGGATAGGATAGAGGATAGGATAGGATAGAGGATAGGATAGGATAGAGGATAGGATAGGATAGGATAGAGGATAATATAGGATAGAGGATAGGATAGGATAGAGGATAGGATAGGATAGAGGATAGGATAGGATAGAGGATAGGATAGGATAGAGGATAGGATAGGATAGAGGATAGGATAGGATAGAGGATACGATATAGGATTTAATAGGTTAGAGGATAGGATACGATAGAGGATAGGATAGGATAGAGGATAGGATAGGATAGAGCATGGGATAGGGATAGAGGATAGGATAGGATAGAGGCTAGAATAGGATAGAGGATAGGATAGGATAGAGGATACGATATGATACAGGATAGGATAGGATAGAGGATAGGATAGGGATAGAGGGATAGGGATAGGATACAGGATAGGATAGGATAGAGGGATAGGATATGATAGAGGATAGGATAGGATAGAGGATAGGATAGGATGGAGGATACGATATAGGATTTAATAGGTTAGAGGATAGGATACGATAGAGGATAGGATAGGATAGAGGATAGGATAGGATAGAGGGTGGGATAGGATAGAGGATAGGATACGATAGAGGATAGAATAGGATAGAGGATAGGATAGGATAGAGGATAGGATACGATACAGGATAGGATAGGATAGAGGATAGGATAGGATAGAGGATAGGATAGGATAGATGATAGGATAGGATAGAGGATAGGATAGGACAGAGGATAGGATAGGATAGAGGATAGGATAGGATAGAGGATGGGATAGGATAGAGGATAATATAGGATAGAGGATAGGATAGGATAGAGGGATAGGATAGGATAGAGGATAGGATAGAGGATAGGATAGGATAGAGGATAGGATAGGATAGAGGATAGGATAGGATAGAGGATAGGATAGGATAGAGGATAGGAAAGGATAGAGGATACGATAGGATAGAGGATAGGATAGGATAGAGGATGGGATAGGATAGAGGATAGGATAGGATAGAGGGTAGAATAGGATAGAGGATAGGATAGGATAGAGGATAGGATATGATACAGGATAGGATAGGGATAGAGGATAGGATAGGATTAGAGAGGATAGGATAGTGATAGGATAGGATAGAGGATGAGGATAGGATAGAGTAGAGGATAGAGGATAGGATAGGATAGTGATAGGATAGGATAGAGGAATAGGATATGATAGAGGATAGGATAGGATAGAGGATAGGATAGGATAGAGGAGGGATAGGATAGGATAGAGGATAGGATAGGATAGATAGAGGATAGGATAGGATAGAGGATAGGATAGGATAGAGGATAGGATAGGATAGAGGATAGGATAGGATAGGATAGAGGATAGTATAGGACAGAGGATAGGATAGGATAGAGGATAGGATAGGTATAGAGGATAGGATAGGGATAGAGGATAGGATAGGATAGGATAGAGGTTAGGATAGGATAGAGGATAGGATAGGATAGAGGATAGGATAGGATAGAGGATAGGATAGGATAGAGGATAGGATATTACTTAGAGGATAGTGACTAGGATTAGAGTTAGGATAGTCGATAGAGGATAGGATAGGTAGAGGATAGGATAGGATTAGAGGATTAGGATAGGATCACTTCACTGCACTCTTCACTTCACTTCAGGATGGATAGGATTAGAGATGCACTTCACGTCACGCTGTCACTCACTTCACTCGTCACTTCACGTCACGCACGTCACTTCACTCTTCACTTCACTTCACTCTTCACTTCACTTCACTCTTCACTTCACTTCTTCTTTACTTCACCGCTACCTTCACTTCACGGCACTTCACTTCACTTCACTTCACTCTTCACTGTCACGCTTCACTTCACTGCACTCTTCACTGTCACTTCACTCTTCACTTCACTTCACTCTTCACTGTCACTTCACTTCACTGCACTTGCACTCTTGCACTTCACGTCACTCTTCACTTCACTTCACTCTGTCACTTCACTTCACTCTTCACTTCACTTCACTCACGTCTCTTCACTCTGCACCGCACTCGTCAAACCACTGAACTCTGCACTTCACCTCACTCTTCACCTTCACTTCACTCTTCACTTCACTTCACTCCCCACTTCACTTCACTCTCACTTCACGTCACTCTTCACTTCACGTTCACTCTTCACTGTCACTTCACTCTTCACTTCACGTTCACTTCACTCTTCACCACACTTCACTCTTCACTTCACTTCACTCGTCACTTCACTTCACTCGTTCACTTCACTTCACTCTTCACCTCACACGTTCAAACCACTTAACTCTTCACTTCACCTCACTCTTCACGTTCACTTCACTCTTCACTTCACTTCACTCTCCATTTCACTTCACTCTTCACTTCACTTCACTCTTCACTCCACTTCACTCTTCACTTCACTTCACTCTTCACCTCACATCACCCGTCACTTCACGTCACTCTTCACGTCACTTCACGCTTCACTTCACTTCACCCGTCACTTCACTTCACTCTTCACTTCACATCACTCTTCACTTCACGTCACTCTTCTACTTCACTGTCATTCTTCACCGCACACTTTCAAACCACGTTAACTCTGCACTTCACCTCACTCTTCACTGCACTTCACTCTTCACTTCACTTCACTCTGTAGTTCACTTCACTCTTCACTTCACCTCACTCTTCACTCACGTCACTCGTCACCACTTCACTCTTCACTTCACATCACCCTTCACTTGCACGTTCACTCTTCACTTCACTTCACTCTTCACTTCACTTCACTCTTCACTTCACTGTCACGTCTTCACTTCACTTCACTTCTTCACTTCACTTCACTCTCCACTTCACCTCACTCTTCACTTCACTTCACTCTTCACTTCACTTCACTCTTCACTTCACTTCACTTCACGCTACCCCACACTTCACTCTTCACTTCACTTCACTCTTCACGTCACTTCACTCTTCACTTCACTTCACTCTTCACTTCACTTCACTCATCACTTCACTTCACTCTTCACTTCACTTCCCTCTTCACTTCACTTCACTCTTCACTGCACTTCACTCTTCATTTCACTTCACTCTTCACCACACTTCACTCTTCACTTCACTTCACTCTTCACTTCACTTCACTCTTCACTGTCACTCTTCACTTCACTTCACTCTTCACTGCACTTCACTCTTCACTTCACTTCACTCTCACTTCACTTCACTCTTCACTTCCCGTCACTCGTCACCTCACTTCACGCTTCACTTCACTTCACTCTTCATTGTCACTTGCACTCTTCACTTCACTGTCACTCTTCACTCCACTTCACTCTTCACTTCACTTCACTCTGTCACTTCACATCACCCTTCACTTCACTGCACTCTTCACTTCACTTCACTCTTCACTTCACTTCACTCTCCACTTCACTTCACTCTGTCACTTCACGTCACTCTGTCACGTTCACTTCACTCTTCACTTCACTTCAATCTTCACTTCACTTCACTCTTCACTTCACATCACTCTTCACTTCACTTCACTCTTCACTTCACTTCACTCTTCACTTCACTTCACTCTGCACTTCACTGTCACTCTTCACTTCACTTCACTCTCCACTTCACTTCACTCTTCACTTCACTTCACTCTTCACTTCACTTCACTTCTTCACTTCACGTCACGTCACTCTTCACCACACTTCACTCTTCACTTCACTTCACTCTTCACTTCACTTCACTCTTCACTTCACGTCACTCTTCACTTCACTTCACTCTTCACTTGCACTTCACTCTTCACCTCACACTTCAAACCACTTCACTCTTCACTTCACCTCACTCTTCACCTCACTGTCACTCTTCACTCCACTTCACTCTCCACTTCACTTCACTCTTCACTTCACTTCACTCTTCACTTCACTTCACTCTTCACTGCACTTCACGCATCATTTGCACTTCACTCTGTCACCACACTTCACGCTTCACTTCACTTCACTCTTCACTTCACTTCACTCTTCACTTCACTTCACTCTTCACTTCACTTCACTCTTCACTTCACTCTTCACTTCACTTCACTCTTCACTTCACTTTCACTCTTCACTTCACTTCACTTCACTCTTCACTTCACTTCACTCTTCACTTCACTTCACTCTTCACTTCACTTCACTCTTCACTTCACTTCACTCTTCACTTCACTTCACTCTTCACTTCACTTCACTCTTCACTTCACAACACTCTTCACTTCACTTTCACTCTTAACTGTCACCTCACTCTTCACCTTCACTTCACTCTGTCACTTCACTTCACTCTTCACTTCACTTCACTCTTCACTTCACTTCACTTCACTTCACTTCACTCTTCACTTCACTTCACTTCACTCTTCACCACACTTCACTCTTCACTTCACTTCACCCTTCACTTCACTTCACTCTTCATTTCACTTCACTCTTCACTTCACTTCACTCTTCACTTCACTTCACTCTTCACCTCACACTTCAAACCAATTCACTCTCCTCTTCACCTCACTCTTGCACCTCACTTCACTCTTCACTTCACTGCACTCTCCACTTCACTTCACTCGTTCACGTCACTTCACTCTTCACTCCACTTCACTCTTCACTTCACTTCACTCTTCACTTCACTTCACTCTACACTTCACTTCACTCTTCACCTCACACTTCAAACCACTTAACTCTTCACTTGCACCTCACTCTGTCACTTCACTTCACTCTTCACTTCACTTCACTCTTCATTGTCACTTCACTCTGTCACTTCACTTCACTCTTCACTCCACTTCACTCTTCACTTCACTTCACGCTTCACTTCACATCACCCTTCACTTCACTTCACTCTTCACTTCACTTCACTCTTCACCTCACACTTCAAACCACTTAACTCTTCACTTCACCTCACTCTTCACTTCACGTCACTCTTCACTTCACTTCACTCTTCATTTCACTTCACTCTTCACTTCACTTCACTCTTCACTCCACTTCACTCTTCACTTCACTTCACTCTTCACTTCACATCACCCTTCACTTCACTTCACTCTTCACTTCACTTCACTCTTCACTGCACTTCACCCTTCACTTCACTTCACTCTTCACTTCACAGTCACTCTTCACGTCACTTCACTCTTCACTTCACTTCAATCTCCACTTCACTTCACTCTTCACTTCACTTCACTCTTCACGTCACTTCACTCTTCACTTCACTTCACTCTTCACTCCACTGCACTCTTCACTTCACTTCACTCTTCACTTCACATCACCCTTCACTTCACTTCACTCTTCACTTCACTTCACTCTTCACTCCACTTCACCCTTCATTTCACTTCACTCTTCACTTCACATCACTCTTCACTTCACTTCACTCTTCACTTCACTTCCCTCTTCACTTCACTTCACTCTTCACTTCACTTCACTCTTCACTTCACTTCACTCTTCACTTCACTCCACTCTCCACGTCACTTCACTCTTCCCTTCACTTCACTCTTCACTTCACTTCACTCTTCACTTCACTTCACTCTTCATTTCACTTCACTCTTCACCACACTGTCACTCGTCACGTCACTTCACTCTTCACTTCACTTCACTCTTCACCTCACACTTCAAACCACTTCACTCTTCACTTCACTTCACTCTTCACTTCACGTTCACTCTTCACTTCACTTCACTCTCCACTTCACATCACTCTTCACTTCACTGCACGCTTCACTTCACTGTCACTGCACTCTGTCACTCCACTTCACTCTTCACTTCACTTCACTCTTCACTTCACTTCACTCGCCACGTCACTGTCACTCTTCACTTCACTTCACTTCCCTCTTCACTTCACTTCACTCTTCACTCCACTTCACTCTTGCACTGTCACTTCACTCTTCACTTCACATCACCCTTCACTTCACTTCACTCTTCACTTCACTTCACTCTTCACTGCACTTCACTCTTCACTTCACTTCACTCTTCACTTCACTTCACTCTTCACTTCACTTCACTCTTCACGTTCACTTCACTCTTCACTTCACTTCACTCTGTCACTTCACTTCACTCTTCACTTCACATCACCCTCCACTTCACTTCACTCTTCACTTCACTGTCACTTCACTCTTCACCACACTTCACTCTTCACTTCACTTCACTCTTCACTTCACCTCACTCTTCACCTGTCACTTCACTCTTCACTTCACTTCACTCTTCACTTCACTTCACTCTTCACTTCACTTCACTCTTCACTTCACTTCACTCTTCACGTCACTTCACTCTTCACTTCACTTCACTCTTCACTTCACTTCACTCTTCACCTCACACTTCAAACCACTTAACTCTGTCACTTCACCTCACTCCTCACTTCACTTCACTCGTCACTTCACTTCACTCTTCATTTCACTTCACTCTTCACTTCACGTCACTCTTCACTCCACTTCACTCTTCACTTCACTTCACTCTTCACTTCACATCACCCTTCACTTCACTTTACTCTTCACTTCACTTCACTCTTCACTGTCACTGTCACTCTCCACTTCACTTCACTCTTCACTTCACTTCACTCTTCACTTCACTTCACTCTTCACTTCACTTCACTCTTCACTTCACTTCACTCTTCACTTCACAACACTCTTCACCTCACACTTCAAACCAATTCACTCTTCACTTCACCTCACTCTTCACCTCACGTCACTCTTCACTTCACTTCACTCTCCACTTCACTTCACTCTTCACTTCACTTCACTCTTCACTCCACTTCACTCTTCACGTCACTTCACTCTTCACTTCACTTCACTCTACACTTCACTTCACTCTTCACCTCACACTTCAAACCACGTAACTCTTCACTTCACCTCACTCTTCACTTCACTTCACTCTTCACTTCACTTCACTCATCATTTCACTTCACTCTTCACTTCACTTCACTCTGTCACTCCACTTCACTCTTCACTGCACTTCACTCTTCACTTCACAGCACCCTTCACTTCACTTCACTCTTGCACGTCACTTCACTCTTCACCTCACACTTCAAACCACTTAACTCTTCACTTCACCTCACTCTGCACTTCACTTCACTCTGTCACTGTCACTTCACTCTTCATGTCACTTCACTCTTCACTGTCACTTCACTCTTCACTCCACTTCACTCTTCACTTCACTTCACTCTTCACTTCACATCACTCTTCACTTCACTTCACTCTTCACTTCACTTCACTCTTCACTTCACTTCACTCTTCACTTCACTTCACTTCACTCTTCACCACACTTCACTCTTCACTTCACTTCACTCTTCACTTCACTTCACGCTTCACTTCACTTCACTCTTCACTTCACTTCACTCTTCACTTCACTTCACTCTTCACGTCACTTCACTCTTCACCTCACACTTCAAACCACTTAACTCTTCACTTCACCTCACTCCTCACTTCACTTCACTCTCCAGTTCACTTCACTCTTCACTTCACTTCACTCTTCACTCCACTTCACTCTTCACTTCACTTCACTCTTCACCTCACATCACCCTTCACTTCACTTCACTCTTCACTTCACTTCACTCTTCACTTCACTTCACCCTTCACTTCACTTCACTCTTCACTTCACATCACTCTTCACTTCACTTCACTCTTCACTTCACCTCACTTCACTCTTCACCACACTTCACTCTTCACTGTCACTTCACTCTTCACTTCACCTCACTCTTCACCTTCACTTCACTCTTCACTTCACTTCACTCTTCACTTCACATCACTCTTCACTTCACTTCACTCTTCACTTCACTGTCACTCGTCCACTTCACTTCACTCTTCACTGCACTTCACTCTTCACTTCACTTCACTCTTCACTTCACTTCACTTCACTCTTCACCACACTTCACTCTTCACCTCACTTCACTCTTCACTTCACTTCACTCTTCACTTCACTTCACTCTTCACTTCACTTCACACTTCACTTCACTTCACTCTTCACTCCACTTCACCCTTCACTTCACTTCACTCTTCACTTCACTTCACTCTTCACTCCACTTCACTCTTCACTTCACTTCACTCGTCACTTCACATCACCCTCCACTTCACTTCACTCTGCACGTCACTTCACTTCACTCTTCACCACACTTCACTCTTCACTTCACTTCACTCTTCACTTCACCTCACTCTTCACCTTCACTTCACTCTTCACTTCACTTCACTCTTCACTTCACATCACTCTTCACTTCACTTCACTCTTCACTTCACTTCACTCTCCACTTCACTTCACTCTTCACTTCACTTCACTCTTCACTTCACTTCACTCTTCACTTCACTGCACTTCACTCTTCACCACACTTCACTCTTCACCTCACTTCACGCTTCACTTCACTTCACTCTGCACTTCACTTCACTCTTCACTTCACTTCACTCTTCACCTCACACTTCAAACCACTTCACTCTTCACTTCACCTCACTCTTCACCTCACTTCACTCCTCACTTCACTTCACTCTCCACGTCACTGTCACTCTTCACTTCACTTCACTCTTCACTTCACTTCACTCTTCACTTCACTTCACTCTTCACTTCACTTCACTTCACTCTTCACCACACTTCACTCTTCACTTCACTTCACTCTTCACTTCACTTCACTCTTCACTTCACTTCACTCTTCACTTCACTTCACTCTTCACTTCACTTCACTCTTCACCTCACACTTCAAACCACTTAACTCTTCACTTCACCTCACTCCTCACTTCACTTCACTCTTCACTTCACTTCACTCTTCATTTCACTTCACTCTTCACTTCACTTCACTCTTCACTCCACTTCACTCTTCACTTCACTTCACTCTTCACTTCACTTCACTCTTCACTTCACTTCACTCATCACTTCACTTCACTCTTCACTTCACTTCCCTCTTCACTTCACTTCACTCTTCACTTCACTGCACTCTTCAGTTCACTTCACTCTTCACCACACTTCACTCTTCACTTCACTTCACTCTTCACTTCACTTCACTCTTCACTTCACTCTTCACTTCACTTCACTCTTCACTTCACGTCACTCTGTCACCTCACTTCACTCTTCACTTCACTTCACTCTCCACTTCACTTCACTCTTCACTTCACTTCACTCTTCACTTCACTTGCACTCTTCACTTCACTTCACTCTTCACCTCACACTTCAAACCACTTAACTCTTCACTTCACCTCACGTCCTCACTTCACTTCACTCTTCACTGTCACTTCACTCTTCACTTCACTTCACTCTTCACTTCACTTCACTCTTCACTTCACAACACTCTTCACTTCACTTCACTCTTAACTTCACCTCACTCTTCACCTTCACTTCACTCTTCACTTCACTTCACTCTTCACTTCACGTCACGTCACTTCACTCTTCACTTCACTTCACTCTTCACGTCACTTCACTCTTCACTTCACTTCACTCGTCACTTCACTTCACTTCACTCTTCACCACACTTCACTCTTCACTTCACTTCACCCTTCACTTCACTTCACTCTTCATTGTCACTTCACTCTTCACTTCACTTCACTCTTCACTTCACTTCACTCTTCACCTCACACTGCAAACCACTTCATTCTTCACTTCACCTCACTCTTCACTTCACTTCACTCTTCACTTCACTTCACTCTCCACTTCACTTCACTCTTCACTTCACTTGCACTCTACACTCCACTTCACTCTTCACTTCACTTCACTCTTCACTTCACTTCACTCTTCACTTCACTTCACTCTTCACCTCACACTTCAAACCACTTAACTCTTCACTTCACCTCACTCTTCACTTCACTTCACTCTTCACTTCACTTCACTCTTCATTTCACTTCACTCTTCACTTTACTTCACTCTTCACTCCACTTCACTCTTCACTTCACTTCACTCTTCACTTCACATCACCCTGCACTTCACTTCACTCTTCACTTCACTTCACTCTTCACTTCACTTCACCCTGCACTGCACTTCACTCTTCACTTCACATCACTCTTCACTTCACTTCACTCTTCACTTCACTGTCAATCTCCACTTCACTTCACTCTTCACTTCACTTCACTCTTCACTTCACGTCACTCTGCACTTCACTTCACGTCTTCACTCCACTTCACTCTTCACTTCACTTCACTCTTCACTTCACATCACCCTTCACTTCACTTCACTCTTCACTTCACTTCACTCTTCACTCCACTTCACCCTTCATTTCACTTCACTCTTCACTTCACATCACTCTTCACTTCACTTCACCCTTCACTTCACTTCACTCTCCACTTCACTTCACTCTTCACTTCACTTCACTCTTCACTTCACTTCACTCTTCACCTCACTTCACTCTTCATTTCACTTCACTCTTCACCTCACACTTCAAACCACTTCACTCTTCACTTCACTGTCACTCTTCACTTCACTTCACTCTTCACTTCACTTCACTCTCCACTTCACTTCACTGCGTGCACTTCACTTCACTCTTCACTTCACTTCACTCTTCACTCCACGTCACTCTTCACTTCACTTCACTCTTCACTTCACTTCACTCTCCACTTCACGTCACTCGTCACTTCACTTCACTGTCCCTCTTCACTTCACTTCACTCTTCACTCCACTGTCACTCTTCACGTTCACTTCACTCTTCACTTCACATCACCCTTCACTTCACTTCACTCTTCACTTCACTTCACTCTTCACTCCACTTCACCCTTCACTTCACTTCACTCTTCACTTCACTTCACTCTTCACTCCACTTCACTCTTCACTTCACGTCACTCTTCACTTCACATCACCCTTCACTTCACGTCACTCTTCACTTCACTTCACTTCACTCTTCACCACACTTCACTCTTCACGTTCACTTGCACTCTTCACTTCACCTCACTCTTCACCTTCACTTCACTCTTCACTTCACTTCACTCTTCACTTCACAGCACTCTTCACTTCTTCACTTCTCTTCACTTCACTTCACTCTCCACTTCACTTCACTCTTCACTTCACTTCACTCTTCACTTCACTTCACTCTTCACTTCACTTCACTTCACTCTTCACCACACTTCACTCTTCACCTCACTTCACTCTGTCACTTCACTTCACTCTTCACTTCACTTCACTCTCACTTCACTTCACTCTTCACTTCACTTCACTCTTCACTTCACGTTCACTCTTTAGTTCACTTCACTCTTCACTTCACCTCACTCGTCACTCCACGTCACGTCTTCACTTCACTTCACTCTTCACTTCACAGTCACCCTTCACTTCACTTCACTCGTTCACTTCACTTCACTCTTCACTTCACTTCACTCTTCACTTCACTTCACTCTCCACTTCACCTCACTCTTCACTTCACTTCACTCTTCACTTCACTTCACTCTTCACTTCACGTCACTTCACTCTACCCCACACTTCACTCTGTCACTTCACTTCACTCTTCACTTCACTTCACTCTTCACTTCACTTCACTCTTCACTTCACTTCACTCTTCACTTCACTTCACTCTTCACTTCACTTCACTCTTCACTTCACTGTCACTCAGCACTTCACTTCACTCTTCACTTCACTTCCCTCTTCACTTCACTTCACTCTTCACTTCACTTCACTCTGCATTTCACTTCACTCTTCACCACACGTCACTCTTCACTTGCCACACACACCCCCCCCCCCCCTTCTTCTGTCTTCCCCTCTCTCTGCAACCACACCACACACCACACAACACCACACACCACACCCCACCACACACCACACCACACCACACACCACACCACACCACAGACCACACCACACCACACACCACACCACACCACACACCACACCACACCACACACCACACCACACCACACACCACACCACACCACACACCACACCACACCACACACCACACCACACCACACACCACACCACACCACACACCACACCCACCACACACCACACAAAACCACACACCACTCCACACCACACCACTCACCACACCTCACCTCACACCACACCTCCACACTCTACACCTCATCACACTCCACACCACTCTCACACCACACCACACCTCACACCTACCACACCACTCACCTCACCACTCCTTCACCACACCAGACCTCATCCACTCCTCACCACTCTCCACATCTAACCTCTCACGAAACCTCACCTCACACCTCTCCCCCCCACACACCTATCCTCACCTCACACCTCACCACACCTCACTCCTCACCACTCCTCACACCACTCCTCACCTCTCTCCTATCCACTCCACTCACCTACACTATCCACAATCCTACACTACACTCACTCCACACCATCACCTCACCTCACACCTATCCTATCCTCACACCTCTCCTATCCACTAACCACTCCACATCTCTCTAACCTACCTATCCTCTATCCTATCCTATCCTCTATCATCACCTATCCTCTAACCTATCCTATCCTCTATCCTATCCTTATCCTCTATCGTATCCTATCCTCTATCCTATCCTATCCTCTATCCTATATATCCTCTATCCTATCCTATCCTATCCTCTATCCTATCCTATCCTGTATCATATCCTATCCTCTATCCTATCCTATCCTCTATCCTATTCTATCCTCTATCCTATCCTATCCTCTATCCTATCCTATCCTGTATCCTATTCTATCCTCTATCCTATCCTATCCTCTATCCTATCCTATCCTGTATCATATCCTATCCTCTATCCTATCCTATCCTCTATCCTATTCTATCCTCTATCCTATCCTATCCTCTGTCCTATCCTATCCTATCCTCTATCCTATCCTAGTCTCTATCCTATCCTATCCTCTATCCTATCCTATCCTCTATCCTATTCTATCCTCTATCCTATCCTATCCTCTATCCTATCCTATCCTCTATCCTATCCTATTCTCTATCCTATCCTATCCTCTATCCTATCCTATCCTCTATCCTATCCTATCCTCTATCCTATTAAATCCTATATCGTATCCTCTATCCTATCCCATCCTCTATCCTATCGTATCCTCTATCCTATCCTATCCTCTATCCTATCCTATCCTCTATCCTATCCTATTCTCTATCCTATCCTATCCTGTATCCTATCCTATCCTCTATCATATCCTATCCTCTATCCTATCCCATCCTGTATCCTATTCTATCCTCTATCCTATCCTATCCTCTATCCTATCCTATCCTGTATCATATCCTATCCTCTATCCTATCCTATCCTCTATCCTATTCTATCCTCTATCCTATCCTATCCTCTATCCTATCCTATCCTCTATCCTATCCTATCCTCTATCCTATCCTAGTCTCAATCCTATCCTATCCTCTATCCTATCCTATCCTCTATCATATCCTATCCTCTATCCTATCCTATCCTGTATCCTATCCTATCCTCTATCCTATCCTATCCTCTATCCTATCCTATCCTGTATCATATCCTATCCTCTATCCTATCCTATCCTCTATCCTATTCTATCCTCTATCCTACCCTATCCTCTATCCTATCCCATCCTCTATCCTATCCTATCCTCTATCCTATCCTATCCTCTATCGTATCCTATCCTCTAACCTATTAAATCCTATATCGTATCCTCTATCCTATCCTATCCTCTATCCTATCCTATCCTCTATCCTATCCTATCCTCTATCCTATTCTATACTCTATCCTATCCTATCCTCTATCCTATCCTATTCTCTATCCTATCCTATCCTCTATCCTATCCTATCCTCTATCGTATCCTATCCTCCATCCTATTAAATCCTATATCGTATCCTCTATCCTATCCTATCCTCTATCCTATCCTATCCTCTATCCTATCCCATCCTCTATCCTATCCTATCCTTTATCCTATCCTATCCTCTATCCTATATTATCCTCTATCCTATCCTATCCTATCCTCTATCCTATCCTATCCTCTATCCTATCCTATCCTCTATCCTATCCTATCCTCTATCCTATCCTATCCTATCCTATCCTCTATCCTATCCTATCCTCTATCCTATCCTTATCCTCTATCGTATCCTAACCTCTATCCTATCCTATCCTCTATAATATCCTATCCTCTATCCTATCCTATCCTCTATCCTATCCTATCCTCTATCCTATCCTATCCTCTATCCTATCCTATCTTCTATCGTATCCTATCCTCTAACCTATTAAATCCTATATCGTATCCTCTATCCTATCCTATCCTCTATCCTATCCTATCCTCTATCCTATCCTATCCTCTATCCTATCCTATTCTCTATCCTATCCTATCCTCTATCCTATCGTATCCTCTATCCTATCCTATCCTCTATCCTATCCTATCCTCTATCCTATCCTCTATCCTATCCTATCCTCTATCCTATCCTATCCTCTATCCTATATTATCCTCTATCCTATCCCATCCTCTATCCTATCCTATCCTCTATCCTATCCTATCCTCTGTCCTATCCTATCCTCTATCCTATCCTATCATCTATCCTATCCTATCCTCTATCCTATCCTATCCTCTATCCTATCCTATCCTCTATCCTATTCTATCCTCTATCCTATCCTATCCTCTATCCTATCCCATCCTCTATCCTATCCTATCCTCTATCCTATCCTATCTTCTATCGTATCCTATCCTCTAACCTATTAAATCCTATATCGTATCCTCTATCCTATCCTATCCTCTATCCTATCCTATCCTCTATCCTATCCTATCCTCTATCCTATCCTATCCTCTATCCTATCCTATCCCCTCTATCCTATATTATCCTCTATCCTATCCTATCCTATCCTCTATCCTATCCTATCCTCTATCCTATCCTATCCTCTATCCTATCCTATCCTCTATCCTATCCTATTCTCTATCCTATCCTATCTTCTATCCTATCGTATCCTCTATCGTATCCTATCCTCTATCCTATTAAATCCTATATCGTATCCTCTATCCTATCCTATCCTCTATCCTATCCTATCCTCTATCCTATCCTATCCTCTATCCTATCTTATCCTCTATCCTATATTATCCTCTATCCTATCCTAGTCCTATCCTCTATCCTATCCTATCCTCTATCCTATCCTATCCTCTATCCTATCCTATTCTCTATCCTATCCTATCCTCTATCCTATCCTATCCTCTATCATATCCTATCCTCTATCCTATCCTATCCTCTATCCTATCCTTATCCTCTATCGTATCCTATCCTCTATCCTATCCTATCCTCTATCCTATATTATCCTCTATCCTATCCTATCCTATCCTCTATCCTATCCTATGCTGTATCATATCCTATCCTCTATCCTATCCTATCCTCTATCCTATTCTATCCTCTATCCTATCCTATCCTCTATCCTATCCTATCCTGTATCCTATTCTATCCTCTATCCTATCCTATCCTATATCCTATCCTATCCTCTATCCTATCCTATCCTCTATCCTATCCTATCCTCTATCCTATCTTATCCTCTATCCTATATTATCCTCTATCCTATCCTATCCTATCCTCTATCCTATCCTATCCTCTATCCTATCCTATCCTCTATCCTATCCTATTCTCTATCCTATCCTATCCTCTATCCTATCCTATCCTCTATCATATCCTATCCTCTATCCTATCCTATCCTCTATCCTATCCTTATCCTCTATCGTATCCTATCCTCTATCCTATCCTATCCTCTATCCTATATTATCCTCTATCCTATCTTATCCTATCCTCTATCCTATCCTATCCTCTATCATATCCTATCCTCTATCCTATCCTATCCTGTATCCTATCCTATCCTCTATCCTATCCTATCCTCTATCCTATCCTATCCTGTATCATATCGTATCCTCTATCCTATCCTATCCTCTATCCTATTCTATCCTCTATCCTATCCTATCCTCTATCCTATCCCATGCTCTATCCTATCCTATCTTCTATCGTATCCTATCCTCTAACCTATTAAATCCTATATCGTATCCTCTATCCTATCCTATCCTCTATCCTATCCTATCCTCTATCCTATCCTATCCTCTATCCTATCCTATCCTCTATCCTATCCTATCCTCTATCCTATCCTATCCTCTATCCTATATTATCCTCTATCCTATCCTATCCTATCCTCTATCCTATCCTATCCTCTATCCTATCCTATCCTCTATCCTATCCTATCCTCTATCATATCCTATCCTCTATCCTATCCTATCCTCTATCCTATTCTATCCTCTATCCTATCCTATCCTCTATCCTATCCCATCCTCTATCCTATCCTATCCTCTATCCTATCCTATCCTCTATCGTATCCTATCCTCTAACCTATTAAATCCTATATCGTATCCTCTATCCTATCCTATCCTCTATCCTATCCTATCCTGTATCATATCCTATCCTCTATCCTATCCTATCCTCTATCCTATTCTATCCTCTATCCTATCCTATCCTCTATCCTATCCCATCATCTATCCTATCCTATCCTCTATCCTATCCTATCCTCTATCGTATCCTATCCTCTAACCTATTAAATCCTATATCGTATCCTCTATCCTATCCTATACTCTATCCTATCCTATCCTCTATCCTATCCTATCCTCTATCCTATTCTATCCTCTATCCTATCCTATCCTCTATCCTATCCTATTCTCTATCCTATCCTATCCTCTATCCTATCGTATCCTCTATCGTATCCTATCCTCTATCCAATTAAATCCTATATCGTATCCTCTATAATATCCTATCCTCTATCCTATCCTATCCTCTATCCTATCCTATCCTCTATCCTATCCTATCCTCTATCCTATCCTATCCTCTATCCTATCCTAGTCTCTATCCTATCCTATCCTCTATCCTATCCTATCCTCTACCCTATCCTATCCTGTATCATATCCTATCCTCTATCCTATCCTATCCTCTATCCTATTCTATCCTCTATCCTATCCTATCCTCTATCCTATCCCATCCTCTATCCTATCCTATCCTCTATCCTATCCTATCTTCTATCGTATCCTATCCTCTAACCTATTAAATCCTATATCGTATCCTCTATCCTATCCTATCCTCTATCCTATCCTATCCTCTATCCTATCCTATCCTCTATCCTATCCTATCCTCTATCCTATCCTATCCTCTATCCTATCCTATCCTCTATCCTATCCTATCCTCTATCCTATCCTTATCCTCTATCGTATCCTATCCTCTATCCTATCCTATCCTCTATCCTATATTATCCTCTATCCTATCCTATCCTATCCTCTATCCTATCCTATGCTGTATCATATCCTATCCTCTATCCTATCCTATCCTCTATCCTATCCTATCCTCTATCCTATCCTATCCTCTATCCTATCCTATCCTCTATCCTATCCTATCCTCTATCCTATCCTATCCTCTATCCTATCCTATCCTCTATCCTATCCTATCCTCTATCCTATCCTATCCTGTATCATATCCTATCCTCTATCCTATCCTATCCTCTATCCTATTCTATCCTCTATCCTATCCTATCCTCTGTCCTATCCTATCCTATCCTCTATCCTATCCTAGTCTCTATCCTATCCTATCCTCTATCCTATCCTATCCTCTATCCTATTCTATCCTCTATCCTATCCTATCCTATCCTCTATCCTATCCTATCCTCTATCATATCCTATTCTCTATCCTATCCTATCCTCTATCCTATCCTATCCTCTATCCTATCCTATCCTCTATCCTATTAAATCCTATATCGTATCCTCTATCCTATCCTATCCTCTATCCTATCCTATCCTCTATCCTATATTATCCTCTATCCTATCCCATCCTCTATCCTATCCTATCCTCTATCCTATCCTATCCTCTATCCTATCCTGTCCTCTATCCTATCCTATTCTCTATTCGATCCTATCCTCTATCCTATCCTATCCTCTATCCTATCCTATCCTCTATCCTATCCTATCCTCTGTCCTATCCTATCCTCTATCCTATCCTATCCTCTATCATATCCTATCCTCTATCCTATCCCATCCTGTATCCTATTCTATCCTCTATCCTATCCTATCCTCTATCCTATCCTATCCTGTATCATATCCTATCCTCTATCCTATCCTATCCTCTATCCTATTCTATCCTCTATCCTATCCTATCCTCTATCCTATCCTATCCTCTATCCTATCCTATCCTCTATCCTATCCTAGTCTCAATCCGATCCTATCCTCTATCCTATCCTATCCTCTATCATATCCTATCCTCTATCCTATCCTATCCTGTATCCTATCCTATCCTCTATCCTATCCTATCCTCTATCCTATCCTATCCTGTATCATATCCTATCCTCTATCCTATCCTATCCTCTATCCTATTCTATCCTCTATCCTATCCTATCCTCTATCCTATCCCATCCTCTATCCTATCCTATCCTCTATCCTATCCTATCCTCTATCGTATCCTATCCTCTAACCTATTAAATCCTATATCGTATCCTCTATCCTATCCTATCCTCTATCCTATCCTATCCTGTATCATATCCTATCCTCTATCCTATCCTATCCTCTATCCTATTCTATCCTCTATCCTATCCTATCCTCTATCCTATCCCATCCTCTATCCTATCCTATCCTCTATCCTATCCTATCCTCTATCGTATCCTATCCTCTAACCTATTAAATCCTATATCGTATCCTCTATCCTATCCTATACTCTATCCTATCCTATC
This sequence comes from Halictus rubicundus, assembly GCF_050948215.1. Classification (NCBI taxonomy): domain Eukaryota; kingdom Metazoa; phylum Arthropoda; class Insecta; order Hymenoptera; family Halictidae; genus Halictus; species Halictus rubicundus. The sequence goes on from NW_027489569.1 coordinate 19,246, forward strand.
CTCTATCCTATCCTATCCTCTATCCTATTCTATCCTCTATCCTATCCTATCCTCTATCCTATCCTATTCTCTATCCTATCCTATCCTCTATCCTATCGTATCCTCTATCGTATCCTCTGCTCTATCCAATTAAATCCTATATCGTATCCTCTATCCTATCCTATCCTCTATCCTATCCTATCCTCTATCCTATCCCATCCTCTATCCTATCCTATCCTTTATCCTATCCTATCCTCTATCCTATATTATCCTCTATCCTATCCTATCCTATCCTCTATCCTATCCTATCCTCTATCCTATCCTATCCTCTATCCTATCCTATCCTCTATCCTATCCTATCCTCTATCCTATCCTTATCCTCTATCGTATCCTAACCTCTATCCTATCCTATCCTCTATAATATCCTATCCTCTATCCTATCCTATCCTCTATCCTATCCTATCCTCTATCCTATCCTATCCTCTATCCTATCCTATCCTCTATCCTATCCTATCCTCTATCCTATCCTATCCTCTATCCTATCCTATCCTATCCTCTATCCTATCCTATCCTCTATCCTATCCTATCCTCTATCCTATCCTCTATCCTATCCTATCCTCTATCCTATCCTATCCTCTATCCTATCCTATCCTCTATCCTATCCTATCCTCTATCCTATATTATCCTCTATCCTATCCCATCATCTATCCTATCCTATCCTCTATCCTATCCTATCCTCTATCCTATCCTATCCTCTATCCTATCCTATTCTCTATCCTATTCTATCCTCTATCCTATCGTATCCTCTATCGTATCCTATCCTCTATCCTATTAAATCCTATATCGTATCCTCTATCCTATCCTATCCTCTATCCTATCCTATCCTCTATCCTATCCTATCCTCTATCCTATCCTATCCTCTATCCTATCCTATCCTCTATCCTATATTATCCTCTATCCTATCCTATCCTATCCTCTATCCTATCCTATCCTCTATCCTATCCTATCCTCTATCCTATCCTATTCTCTATCCTATCCTATCCTCTATCCTATCCTATCCTCTATCCTATCCTATCCTCTATCCTATCCTATCCTCTATCCTATCCTATCCTCTATCATATCCTATCCTCTATCCTATCCTATCCTCAATCCTATCCTATCCTCTATCCTATCCTATCCTCTATCCTATCCTATCCTCTATCCTATCCTAGTCTCTATCCTATCCTATCCTCTATCCTATCCTATCCTCTATCCTATCCTATCCTGTATCATATCCTATCCTCTATCCTATCCTATCCTCTATCCTATTCTATCCTCTATCCTATCCTATCCTCTATCCTATCCCATCCTCTATCCTATCCTATCCTCTATCCTATCGTATCCTCTATCCTTTCCTATCCTCTATCCTATCCTATCCTCTATCCTATCCTATCCTCTATCCTATCCTATCCTCTATCCTATCCTATCCTCTATCCTATCCTCTATCCTATCCTATCCTCTATCCTATCCTATCCTCTATCCTATATTATCCTCTATCCTATCCCATCCTCTATCCTATCCTATCCTCTATCCTATCCTATCCTCTGTCCTATCCTATCCTCTATCCTATCCTATCATCTATCCTATCCTATCCTCTATCCTATCCTATCCTCTATCCTATCCTATCCTCTATCCTATCCTATCCTCTATCCTATATTTTACTCTATCCTATCCTATCCTATCCTCTATCCTATCCTATCCTCTATCCTATCCTATCCTCTATCGTATCCTATTCTCTATCCTATCCTATCCTCTATCCTATCCTATCCTCTATCCTATCCTATCCTCTATCCTATCCTATCCTCTATCCTATCCTATCCTCTATCCTATCCTATCCTGTATCATATCCTATCCTCTATCCTATCCTATCCTCTATCCTATTCTATCCTCTATCGTATCCTATCCTCTATCCTATCCCACCCTCTATCCTATCCTATCCTCTATCCTATCCTATCCTCTATCGTATCCTATCCTCTAACCTATTAAATCCTATATCGTATCCTCCATCCTATCCTATCCTCTATCCTATCCTATCCTCTATCATATCCTATCCTCTATCCTATCCTATCCTGTATCCTATCCTATCCTCTATCCTATCCTATCCTCTATCCTATCCTATCCTGTATCATATCGTATCCTCTATCCTATCCTATCCTCTATCCTATTCTATCCTCTATCCTATCCTATCCTCTATCCTATCCCATGCTCTATCCTATCCTATCCTCTATCCTATCCTATCCTCTATCGTATCCTATCCTCTAACCTATTAAATCCTATATCGTATCCTCTATCCTATCCTATCCTCTATCCTATCCTATCCTCTATCCTATCCTATCCTCTATCCTATATTATCCTCTATCCTATCCTATCCTATCCTCTATCCTATCCTATCCTCTATCCTATCCTATCCTCTATCCTATCCTATCCTCTATCCTATCCTATTTTCTATCCTATCCTATCCTCTATCCTATCGTATCCTCTATCGTAATCCTATCCTCTAACCTATTAAATCCTATATCGTATCCTCTATCCTATCCTATCCTCTATCCTATCCTATCCTCTATCCTATCCTATCCTCTATCCTATCCTATCCTCTATCCTATCCTATCCTCTATCCTATCCTATCCTCTATCCTATCCTATCCTCTATCCTATCCTATCCTCTATCCTATCCTATCCTCTATCCTATCCTATCCTCTATCCTATCCTCTATCCTATCCTATCCTCTATCCTATCCTATCCTCTATCCTATATTATCCTCTATCCTATCCCATCCTCTATCCTATCCTATCCTCTATCCTATCCTATCCTCTGTCCTATCCTATCCTCTATCCTATCCTATCCTCTATCCTATCCTATCCTCTATCCTATCCTATCCTCTATCCTATCCTATCCTCTATCCTATCCTATCCTCTATCCTATCCTATCCTCTATCCTATCCTATCCTCTATCCTATCCTTATCCTCTATCGTATCCTAACCTCTATCCTATCCTATCCTCTATAATATCCTATCCTCTATCCTATCCTATCCTCTATCCTATCCTATCCTCTATCCTATCCTATCCTCTATCCTATCCTATCCTCTATCCTATCCTATCCTATCCTCTATCCTATCCTATCCTCTATCCTATCCTATCCTCTATCCTATCCTATCCTCTGTCCTATATTATCCTCTATCCTATCCTATCCTATCCTCTATCCTATCCTATCCTCTATCCTATCCTATCCTCTATCCTATCCTATTCTCTATCCTATCCTATCCTCTATCCTATCCTATCCTCTATCCTATCCTATCCTCTATCCTATCCTATCCTCTATCCTATCCTATCCTCTATCATATCCTATCCTCTATCCTATCCTATCCTCAATCCTATCCTATCCTCTATCCTATCCTATCCTCTATCCTATCCTATCCTCTATCCTATCCTAGTCTCTATCCTATCCTATCCTCTATCCTATCCTATCCTCTATCCTATCCTATCCTGTATCATATCCTATCCTCTATCCTATCCTATCCTCTATCCTATTCTACCCTCTATCCTATCCTATCCTCTATCCTATCCCATCCTCTATCCTATCCTATCCTCTATCCTATCGTATCCTCTATCCTTTCCTATCCTCTATCCTATCCTATCCTCTATCCTATCCTATCCTCTATCCTATCCTATCCTCTATCCTATCCTATCCTCTATCCTATCCTCTATCCTATCCTATCCTCTATCCTATCCTATCCTCTATCCTATATTATCCTCTATCCTATCCCATCCTCTATCCTATCCTATCCTCTATCCTATCCTATCCTCTGTCCTATCCTATCCTCTATCCTATCCTATCATCTATCCTATCCTATCCTCTATCCTATCCTATCCTCTATCCTATCCTATCCTGTATCGTATCCTATCCTCTATCCTATCCTATCCTCTATCCTATTCTATCCTCTATCGTATCCTATCCTCTATCCTATCCCACCCTCTATCCTATCCTATCCTCTATCCTATCCTATCCTCTATCGTATCCTATCCTCTAACCTATTAAATCCTATATCGTATCCTCCATCCTATCCTATCCTCTATCCTATCCTATCCTCTATCATATCCTATCCTCTATCCTATCCTATCCTGTATCCTATCCTATCCTCTATCCTATCCTATCCTCTATCCTATCCTATCCTGTATCATATCGTATCCTCTATCCTATCCTATCCTCTATCCTATTCTAGCCTCTATCCTATCCTATCCTCTATCCTATCCCATGCTCTATCCTATCCTATCCTCTATCCTATCCTATCCTCTATCGTATCCTATCCTCTAACCTATTAAATCCTATATCGTATCCTCTATCCTATCCTATCCTCTATCCTATCCTATCCTCTATCCTATCCTATCCTCTATCCTATCCTATCCTCTATCCTATCCTATCCTCTATCCTATCCTATCCTCTATCCTATATTATCCTCTATCCTATCCTATCCTATCCTCTATCCTATCCTATCCTCTATCCTATCCTATCCTCTATCCTATCCTATCCTCTATCCTATCCTATCCTCTATCCTATCCTATTTTCTATCCTATCCTATCCTCTATCCTATCGTATCCTCTATCGTATCCTATCCTCTAACCTATTAAATCCTATATCGTATCCTCTATCCTATCCTATCCTCTATCCTATCCTATCCTCTATCCTATCCTATCCTCTATCCTATCCTATCCTCTATCCTATCCTATCCTCTATCCTATCCTATCCTCTATCCTATCCTATCCTCTATCCTATCCTATCCTCTATCCTATCCTATCCTCTATCCTATCCTCTATCCTATCCTATCCTCTATCCTATCCTATCCTCTATCCTATATTATCCTCTATCCTATCCCATCCTCTATCCTATCCTATCCTCTATCCTATCCTATCCTCTGTCCTATCCTATCCTCTATCCTATCCTATCCTCTATCCTATCCTATCCTCTATCCTATCCTATCCTCTATCCTATCCTATCCTCTATCCTATCCTATCCTCTATCCTATCCTATTCTCTATCCTATCCTATCCTCTATCCTATCCTATCCTCTATCGTATCCTATCCTCTATCATATCCTATCCTGTATCCTATTCTATCCTCTATCCTATCCTATCCTCTATCCTATCCTATCCTGTATCATATCCTATCCTCTATCCTATCCTATCCTCTATCCTATTCTATCCTCTATCCTAACCAATCCTACATCCTATTCTCTATCCTATCCTATCCTCTATCGTATCCTATCCTCCATCATATCCAATCCTATATCGTATCCTCTATCCTATCCTATCCTCTATCCTATCCTATCCTCTATCCTATCCTATCCTCTATCCTATCCTATCCTCTATCCTATCCTATCCTCTATCTTATCCTATCATGTATCATATCCTATCCTCTATCCTATCCTATCCTCTATCCTATTCTATCCTCTATCCTATCCTATCCTCCATCCTATCCTATCCTGTATCCTATTCTATCCTCTATCCTATCCTATCCTCTATCCTATCCTATCCTGTATCATATCCTATCCTCTATCCTATCCTATCCTCTATCCTATTCAATCCTCTATCGTATCCAATCCTATATCCTATTCTCTATCCTATCCTATCCTCTATCGTATCCTATCCTCCATCCTATCCAATCCTATATCGTATCCTCTATCCTATCCTATCCTCTATCCTATCCTATCCTCTATCCTATCGTATAGTCTATCATATCCTATGCTCTATCCTATCCTATCCTCTATCCTTTCCTATCCTCTATCCTATCCAATCCTATATCCTATCCTCTATCATATCCTATCCTCTATCCTATCCTATCCTCAATCCTATCCTATCCGCTATCCTATCCAATCCTATATCCTATTCTCTGTCCTATCCTATCCTCTATCCTATCCTATCCTCTATCCTATCCTATCCTCTATCCTATATTATCCTCTATCCTATCCCATCCTCTATCCTATCCTATCCTCTATGCTATCCTATCCTCTATCCTATCCTATCCTCTATCCTATCCTATTCTCTATCCTATCCTATCCTCTATCCTATCGTATCCTCTATCGTATCCTATCCTCTATCCTATTAAATCCTATATCGTATCCTCTATCCTATCCTATCCTCTATCCTATCCTATCCTCTATCCTATCCTATCCTCTGTCCTATCCTATCCTCTCTCCTATCCTATCCTCTATCCTATCCTATCCTCTATCCTATCCTATCCTGTATCATATCCTATCCTCTATCCTATCCTATCCTCTATCCTATTCTATCCTCTATCCTATCCTATCCTCTATCCTATCCTATCCTGTATCCTATTCTATCCTCTATCCTATCCTATCCTCTATCCTATCCTATCCTGTATCATATCCTATCCTCTATCCTATTCTATCCTCTATCCTATCCTATCCTCTATCCTATCCTATTCTCTATCCTATCCTATCCTCTATCCTATCGTATCCTCTATCGTATCCTATCCTCTATCCTATTAAATCCTATATCGTATCCTCTATCCTATCCTATCCTCTATCCTATCCTATCCTCTATCCTATCCCATCCTCTATCCTATCCTATCCTTTATCCTATCCTATCCTCTATCCTATATTATCCTCTATCCTATCCTATCCTATCCTCTATCCTATCCTATCCTCTATCCTATCCTATCCTCTATCCTATCCTATCCTCTATCCTATCCTATTCTCTATCCTATCCTATCCTCTATCCTATCGTATCCTCTATCGTATCCTATCCTCTATCCTATTAAATCCTATATCGTATCCTCTATCCTATCCTATCCTCTATCCTATCCTATCCTCTATCCTATCCCATCCTCTATCCTATCCTATCCTTTATCCTATCCTATCCTCTATCCTATCCTATCCTCTATCCTATCCTATCCTCTATCCTATCCTATCCTCTATCCTATCCTATCCTCTATCCTATCCTATCCTCTATCCTATCCTATCCTATCCTCTATCCTATCCTATCCTCTATCCTATCCTATCCTCTATCCTATCCTATCCTCTATCCTATCCTATTCTCTATCCTATCCTATCCTCTATCCTATCCTATCCTCTATCCTATCCTATCCTCTATCCTATCCTATCCTCTATCCTATCCTATCCTCTATCATATCCTATCCTCTATCCTATCCTATCCTCAATCCTATCCTATTCTCTATCCTATTCTATCCTCTATCCTATCGTATCCTCTATCGTATCCTATCCTCTATCCTATTAAATCCTATATCGTATCCTCTATCCTATCCTATCCTCTATCCTATCATATCCTCTATCCTATCCTATCCTCTATCCTATCCTATCCTCTATCCTATCCTATCCTCTATCCTATCCTATCCTCTATCCTATCCTATCCTCTATCCTATCCTATCCTCTATCCTATCCTATCCTCTATCCTATCCTATCCTCTATCCTATATTATCCTCTATCCTATCCTATCCTATCCTCTATCCTATCCTATCCTCTATCCTATCCTATCCTCTATCCTATCCTATTCTCTATCCTATCCTATCCTCTATCCTATCCTATCCTCTATCCTATCCTATCCTCTATCCTATCCTATCCTCTATCCTATACTATTGTCTATCATATCCTATCCTCAATCCTATCCTATCCTCAATCCTATCCTATCCTCTATCCTATCCTATCCTCTATTCTATATTATCCTCTATCCTATCCCATCCTCTATCCTATCCTATCCTCTATCCTATCCTATCCTCTATCCTATCCTATCCTCTATCCTATCCTAGTCTCTATCCTATCCTATCCTCTATCCTATCCTATCCTCTATCCTATCCTATCCTCTATCCTATTCTATCCTCTATCCTATCCTATCCTCTATCCTATCCTATCCTCTGTCCTATCCTATCCTCTATCCTATCCTATCCTCTATCCTATCCTATCCTATCCTCTATCCTATCCTATCCTCTATCCTATCCTATCCTCTATCCTATCCTATCCCCTATCCTATCCTATCTTCTATCCTATATTATCCTCTATCCTATCCCATCCTCTATCCTATCCTATCCTCTATCCTATCCTATCCTCTATCCTATCCTATCCTCTATCCTATCCTATCCTCTATCCTATCCTATCCTCAATCCTATCCTATCCGCTATCCTATCCAATCCTATATCCTATTCTCTGTCCTATCCTATCCTCTATCCTATCCTATCCTCTATCCTATCCTATCCTCTATCCTATATTATCCTCTATCCTATCCCATCCTCTATCCTATCCTATCCTCTATTCTATCCTATCCTCTATCCTATCCTATCCTCTATCCTATCCTATTCTCTATCCTATCCTATCCTCTGTAGGGGCGAGTAACTGTTAAACGTGTACTTTATTTATGTTGACGGCGCGTGTTCGACGGCGAGATTTTGACTGACTCTTCTCGGTCGATGCAGTCCTTTTATACTTGATCGCACATACATTGTATGACGAAGTCGGCAGATCACCAAAGGGCGTCTTTGGCGGCCGCCGCGTTCCGCCGAGATCGTCGGTTGTTTTGGCCGGCAACTACAATGTCGCACGTTGCCGCCGCGCTTTGCCGATCGCACACGTGCGTATCCCTACACCTCTATCCTATCGTATCCTCTATCGTATCCTATCCTCTATCCTATTAAATCCTATATCGTATCCTCTATCCTATCCTATCCTCTATCCTATCCTCTATCCTATCCTATCCTCTATCCTATTAAATCCTATATCGTATCCTCTATCCTATCCTATCCTCTATCCTATCCTCTATCCTATCCTATCCTCTATCCTATCCTATCCTCTATCCTATCCTATCCTCTATCCTATCCTATCCTCTATCCTATATTATCCTCTATCCTATCCTATCCTATCCTCTATCCTATCCTATCCTCTATCCTATCCTATCCTCTATCCTATCCTATTCTCTATCCTATCCTATCCTCTATCCTATCCTATCCTCTATCCTATCCTATCCTCTATCCTATCCTATCCTCTATCCTATCCTATCCTCTATCATATCCTATCCTCTATCCTATCCTATCCTCAATCCTATCCTATCCTCTATCCTATCCTATCCTCTATCCTATCCTATCCTATCCTCTATCCTATACTAGTCTCTATCCTATCCTATCCTCTATCCTATCCTATCCTCTATCCTATCCTATCCTCTATCCTATCGTATCCTCTATCGTATCCTATCCTCTATCCAATTAAATCCTATATCGTATCCTCTATCCTATCCTATCCTCTATCCTATCCTATCCTCTATCCTATCCCATCCTCTATCCTATCCTATCCTTTATCCTATCCTATCCTCTATCCTATATTATCCTCTATCCTATCCTATCCTATCCTATCCTCTATCCTATCCTATCCTCTATCCTATCCTATCCTCTATCCTATCCTATCCTCTATCCTATCCTATCCTCTATCCTATCCTTATCCTCTATCGTATCCTAACCTCTATCCTATCCTATCCTCTATAATATCCTATCCTCTATCCTATCCTATCCTCTATCCTATCCTATCCTCTATCCTATCCTATCCTCTATCCTATCCTATCCTCTATCCTATCCTATCCTCTATCCTATCCTATCCTATCCTCTATCCTATCCTATCCTCTATCCTATCCTATCCTCTATCCTATCCTCTATCCTATCCTATCCTCTATCCTATCCTATCCTCTATCCTATCCTATCCTCTATCCTATATTATCCTCTATCCTATCCCATCATCTATCCTATCCTATCCTCTATCCTATCCTATCCTCTATCCTATCCTATCCTCTATCCTATCCTATCCTCTATCCTATATTATCCTCTATCCTATCCTATCCTATCCTCTATCCTATCCTATCCTCTATCCTATCCTATCCTCTATCCTATCCTATTCTCTATCCTATCCTATCCTCTATCCTATCCTATCCTATCCTCTATCCTATCCTATCCTCTATCCTATCCTATCCTCTATCCTATCCTATCCTCTATCATATCCTATCCTCTATCCTATCCTATCCTCAATCCTATCCTATCCTCTATCCTATCCTATCCTCTATCCTATCCTATCCTCTATCCTATCCTAGTCTCTATCCTATCCTATCCTCTATCCTATCCTATCCTCTATCCTATCCTATCCTGTATCATATCCTATCCTCTATCCTATCCTATCCTCTATCCTATTCTATCCTCTATCCTATCCTATCCTCTATCCTATCCCATCCTCTATCCTATCCTATCCTCTATCCTATCGTATCCTCTATCCTTTCCTATCCTCTATCCTATCCTATCCTCTATCCTATCCTATCCTCTATCCTATCCTATCCTCTATCCTATCCTATCCTCTATCCTATCCTCTATCCTATCCTATCCTCTATCCTATCCTATCCTCTATCCTATATTATCCTCTATCCTATCCCATCCTCTATCCTATCCTATCCTCTATCCTATCCTATCCTCTGTCCTATCCTATCCTCTATCCTATCCTATCATCTATCCTATCCTATCCTCTATCCTATCCTATCCTCTATCCTATCCTATCCTCTATCCTATCCTATCCTCTATCCTATCCTATCCTCTATCCTATATTTTACTCTATCCTATCCTATCCTATCCTCTATCCTATCCTATCCTCTATCCTATCCTATCCTCTATCGTATCCTATTCTCTATCCTATCCTATCCTCTATCCTATCCTATCCTCTATCCTATCCTATCCTCTATCCTATCCTATCCTCTATCCTATCCTATCCTCTATCCTATCCTATCCTGTATCATATCCTATCCTCTATCCTATCCTATCCTCTATCCTATTCTATCCTCTATCGTATCCTATCCTCTATCCTATCCCACCCTCTATCCTATCCTATCCTCTATCCTATCCTATCCTCTATCGTATCCTATCCTCTAACCTATTAAATCCTATATCGTATCCTCCATCCTATCCTATCCTCTATCCTATCCTATCCTCTATCATATCCTATCCTCTATCCTATCCTATCCTGTATCCTATCCTATCCTCTATCCTATCCTATCCTCTATCCTATCCTATCCTGTATCATATCGTATCCTCTATCCTATCCTATCCTCTATCCTATTCTATCCTCTATCCTATCCTATCCTCTATCCTATCCCATGCTCTATCCTATCCTATCCTCTATCCTATCCTATCCTCTATCGTATCCTATCCTCTAACCTATTAAATCCTATATCGTATCCTCTATCCTATCCTATCCTCTATCCTATCCTATCCTCTATCCTATCCTATCCTCTATCCTATCCTATCCTCTATCCTATATTATCCTCTATCCTATCCTATCCTATCCTCTATCCTATCCTATCCTCTATCCTATCCTATCCTCTATCCTATCCTATCCTCTATCCTATCCTATTTTCTATCCTATCCTATCCTCTATCCTATCGTATCCTCTATCGTATCCTATCCTCTAACCTATTAAATCCTATATCGTATCCTCTATCCTATCCTATCCTCTATCCTATCCTATCCTCTATCCTATCCTATCCTCTATCCTATCCTATCCTCTATCCTATCCTATCCTCTATCCTATCCTATCCTCTATCCTATCCTATCCTCTATCCTATCCTATCCTCTATCCTATCCTCTATCCTATCCTATCCTCTATCCTATCCTATCCTCTATCCTATATTATCCTCTATCCTATCCCATCCTCTATCCTATCCTATCCTCTATCCTCTCCTATCCTCTGTCCTATCCTATCCTCTATCCTATCCTATCCTCTATCCTATCCTATCCTCTATCCTATTCTATCCTCTATCCTATCCTATCCTCTATCCTATCCTATTCTCTATCCTATCCTATCCTCTATCCTATCGTATCCTCTATCGTATCCTATCCTCTATCCTATTAAATCCTATATCGTATCCTCTATCCTATCCTATCCTCTATCCTATCCTATCCTCTATCCTATCCCATCCTCTATCCTATCCTATCCTTTATCCTATCCTATCCTCTATCCTATATTATCCTCTATCCTATCCTATCCTATCCTCTATCCTATCCTATCCTCTATCCTATCCTATCCTCTATCCTATCCTATCCTCTATCCTATCCTATCCTCTATCCTATCCTATCCTCTATCCTATATTATCCTCTATCCTATCCTATCCTATCCTCTATCCTATCCTATCCTCTATCCTATCCTATCCTCTATCCTATCCTATTCTCTATCCTATCCTATCCTCTATCCTATCCTATCCTATCCTCTATCCTATCCTATCCTCTATCCTATCCTATCCTCTATCCTATCCTATCCTCTATCATATCCTATCCTCTATCCTATCCTATCCTCAATCCTATCCTATCCTCTATCCTATCCTATCCTCTATCCTATCCTATCCTCTATCCTATCCTAGTCTCTATCCTATCCTATCCTCTATCCTATCCTATCCTCTATCCTATCCTATCCTGTATCATATCCTATCCTCTATCCTATCCTATCCTCTATCCTATTCTATCCTCTATCCTATCCTATCCTCTATCCTATCCCATCCTCTATCCTATCCTATCCTCTATCCTATCGTATCCTCTATCCTTTCCTATCCTCTATCCTATCCTATCCTCTATCCTATCCTATCCTCTATCCTATCCTATCCTCTATCCTATCCTATCCTCTATCCTATCCTCTATCCTATCCTATCCTCTATCCTATCCTATCCTCTATCCTATATTATCCTCTATCCTATCCCATCCTCTATCCTATCCTATCCTCTATCCTATCCTATCCTCTGTCCTATCCTATCCTCTATCCTATCCTATCATCTATCCTATCCTATCCTCTATCCTATCCTATCCTCTATCCTATCCTATCCTCTATCCTATCCTATCCTCTATCCTATCCTATCCTCTATCCTATATTTTACTCTATCCTATCCTATCCTATCCTCTATCCTATCCTATCCTCTATCCTATCCTATCCTCTATCGTATCCTATTCTCTATCCTATCCTATCCTCTATCCTATCCTATCCTCTATCCTATCCTATCCTCTATCCTATCCTATCCTCTATCCTATCCTATCCTCTATCCTATCCTATCCTGTATCATATCCTATCCTCTATCCTATCCTATCCTCTATCCTATTCTATCCTCTATCGTATCCTATCCTCTATCCTATCCCACCCTCTATCCTATCCTATCCTCTATCCTATCCTATCCTCTATCGTATCCTATCCTCTAACCTATTAAATCCTATATCGTATCCTCCATCCTATCCTATCCTCTATCCTATCCTATCCTCTATCATATCCTATCCTCTATCCTATCCTATCCTGTATCCTATCCTATCCTCTATCCTATCCTATCCTCTATCCTATCCTATCCTGTATCATATCGTATCCTCTATCCTATCCTATCCTCTATCCTATTCTATCCTCTATCCTATCCTATCCTCTATCCTATCCCATGCTCTATCCTATCCTATCCTCTATCCTATCCTATCCTCTATCGTATCCTATCCTCTAACCTATTAAATCCTATATCGTATCCTCTATCCTATCCTATCCTCTATCCTATCCTATCCTCTATCCTATCCTATCCTCTATCCTATCCTATCCTCTATCCTATATTATCCTCTATCCTATCCTATCCTATCCTCTATCCTATCCTATCCTCTATCCTATCCTATCCTCTATCCTATCCTATCCTCTATCCTATCCTATTTTCTATCCTATCCTATCCTCTATCCTATCGTATCCTCTATCGTATCCTATCCTCTAACCTATTAAATCCTATATCGTATCCTCTATCCTATCCTATCCTCTATCCTATCCTATCCTCTATCCTATCCTATCCTCTATCCTATCCTATCCTCTATCCTATCCTATCCTCTATCCTATCCTATCCTCTATCCTATCCTATCCTCTATCCTATCCTATCCTCTATCCTATCCTATCCTCTATCCTATCCTCTATCCTATCCTATCCTCTATCCTATCCTATCCTCTATCCTATATTATCCTCTATCCTATCCCATCCTCTATCCTATCCTATCCTCTATCCTATCCTATCCTCTGTCCTATCCTATCCTCTATCCTATCCTATCCTCTATCCTATCCTATCCTCTATCCTATTCTATCCTCTATCCTATCCTATCCTCTATCCTATCCTATTCTCTATCCTATCCTATCCTCTATCCTATCGTATCCTCTATCGTATCCTATCCTCTATCCTATTAAATCCTATATCGTATCCTCTATCCTATCCTATCCTCTATCCTATCCTATCCTCTATCCTATCCCATCCTCTATCCTATCCTATCCTTTATCCTATCCTATCCTCTATCCTATATTATCCTCTATCCTATCCTATCCTATCCTCTATCCTATCCTATCCTCTATCCTATCCTATCCTCTATCCTATCCTATCCTCTATCCTATCCTATCCTCTATCCTATCCTATCCTCTATCCTATCCTATCCTCTATCCTATCCTTATCCTCTATCGTATCCTAACCTCTATCCTATCCTATCCTCTATAATATCCTATCCTCTATCCTATCCTATCCTCTATCCTATCCTATCCTCTATCCTATCCTATCCTCTATCCTATCCTATCCTATCCTCTATCCTATCCTATCCTCTATCCTATCCTATCCTCTATCCTATCCTCTATCCTATCCTATCCTCTATCCTATCCTATCCTCTATCCTATCCTATCCTCTATCCTATATTATCCTCTATCCTATCCTATCCTCTATCCTATCCTATTCTCTATCCTATTCTATCCTCTATCCTATCGTATCCTCTATCGTATCCTATCCTCTATCCTATTAAATCCTATATCGTATCCTCTATCCTATCCTATCCTCTATCCTATCCTATCCTCTATCCTATCCTATCCTCTATCCTATCCTATCCTCTATCCTATCCTATCCTCTATCCTATATTATCCTCTATCCTATCCTATCCTATCCTCTATCCTATCCTATCCTCTATCCTATCCTATTCTCTATCCTATCCTATCCTCTATCCTATCCTATCCTCTATCCTATCCTATCCTCTATCCTATCCTATCCTCTATCCTATCCTATCCTCTATCATATCCTATCCTCTATCCTATCCTATCCTCAATCCTATCCTATCCTCTATCCTATCCTATCCTCTATCCTATCCTATATTCTATCCTATCCTAGTCTCTATCCTATCCTATCCTCTATCCTATCCTATCCTCTATCCTATCCTATCCTGTATCATATCCTATCCTCTATCCTATCCTATCCTCTATCCTATTCTATCCTCTATCCTATCCTATCCTCTATCCTATCCCATCCTCTATCCTATCCTATCCTCTATCCTATCGTATCCTCTATCCTTTCCTATCCTCTATCCTATCCTATCCTCTATCCTATCCTATCCTCTATCCTATCCTATCCTCTATCCTATCCTATCCTCTATCCTATCCTCTATCCTATCCTATCCTCTATCCTATCCTATCCTCTATCCTATATTATCCTCTATCCTATCCCATCCTCTATCCTATCCTATCCTCTATCCTATCCTATCCTCTGTCCTATCCTATCCTCTATCCTATCCTATCATCTATCCTATCCTATCCTCTATCCTATCCTATCCTCTATCCTATCCTATCCTGTATCATATCCTATCCTCTATCCTATCCTATCCTCTATCCTAT